>NW_015150848.1:224041-370946 GCF_000732505.1 Cyprinodon variegatus
TATATATATATATATATATATATATATATATATATAAACCTAAATTATTAGATATTGAGGATGAAAGAAAAGAAACAACATTTAGATGATTATGTGAGTGATGGTTAATTAAATCAGATTCAGACTAATCAGATTAAAAATCATTTAACCTAACTGGAAAAAGATTTTGTGATTGATGAGAAAAGTCAGATTGAAATACTATTAAAGGTAATTTAACCTGGAGGGGAAAAAAATGCAAATCTGGGAATGATATAGACTGAAATTGAAGAAAGGTGTAAAGTGAAGCAAAGACTACTAGTATCTGTGGGAATGTTCCTGCTAATCTGCGTCAGTCTGATATCCAGCTGCTCATTCATTCCAACCCCGCCTGTCTATCTGACTTCTACGCAACGTGTAAATTAAATAACATTCTCCAAACTCTTCAAGTTTCATTCCCCTTTTTTGTTCCTTGGTTTGTGGGACCTGCCTTCTAGCTGGTAGTTTTGGATTACAGGAAGTAACATTGACTCACTAATCTTTTTTCTCTGACTCAGACTCTTCAAGGCAGAAATTTGATCTGGTAGAAAGAGGCCCTCTGTTGAAAAGATGTTTTTTTTTCTCTTCAAAGGCCACTTGATCTTAAGCTAAAGCCCAATTTAGAACTTACAGGATTATTTCAACGCATTGAAACGTTGCAAATAAAATGCATTACAAAAAATACACATTTTCTCAGTAAAATTTGCTTTAAAAAAGGCCTGACACATCAGAAGTACGCCCCTGATGCTCCGTGAGCCTTACATCATCCTAAAAGCTGACAGACTGGTAATTTTTTCTTTTTTTTGTACACTTGTAGACTGTAGAGTGACACAAGATTTAATTTGGAGCTCTTACTGGACATTCCACTGACTTCACCAAAATGTGTTTCATATGAAAACACTTTACGTAACCAGCTGGCAGCACAAACCTGCATGGAAAGGAACATGGCGGGGTTACAGTAGCAGCGGTGGCAGCAACTGGAAAAGGCTTTTGTGGACAAATCTCTGTTTTACCAGATTCTGTAGCGTCATCAAAATGCATTTAATTAGCAAAATACAAGGTAATGTTATTGGAATCTTTATTTACGCACTTCATTTGGGGAGGCTGTAAAATCATCCCATATTTTACCATTTTGTCACAGCTCAGGAATGAACAGATCACTGCCACTAACCAATGCTGGGAATAAATGAGAACATGAAGGGAATAAAACTGCTTTGATGCTTCAGTTTTATCTTAGCTAACAATATCTTAATATTGTGGATTTTCTACATTAAAACTTGTTTTGAAGGAATCTTGATCCCTATTAAAATTGTGTTTTAAAATCTTTCAGAGCTATTTTGGTTTTTATCTTGATTATGTTAATAAATTATGCAAAGATGAAAGAATTCTTAATGCAAACAGTCTGTTAAAACAGAAAGTAGAAAACAAACAGGATTTTAGCAGACTCACAAGTTCAATAAAATTCTTATTATTGTGGGAGATAGGACATGGCATTAAATTATATATGGTTTTAACTTGTTATCTTCTTAATATCTGGCCTTACCTTCATGAAAGAAGTGATTCAATAAAATCTCTTGCTCCATAAAATCTGTCATTTAATACAAAGGTGGTTGTACAAATGTGAAGTTACACTGCATGCGCTCTTATTCTATATGAGAACAAGTCTTAAAGCTGAACTTTTCATTTAATCTTAAGTTGGAGTGATTCAACAATATAAAATAGATCAATTTGGAGTAAAAAATAAATAAGCAAATGTCTTTTATCCTCAGCAGTGTAATAGAAAACAAATGACAGGCAGGTTGAAGCATGCAGATTGAAACAAAGGGTACAAAAACAACTGTACAGTAAAAGATTAAAATTTGAATTATACTGAGAAGCATCTTAGATTCAAAACAATTTACATGTCATTTTTTTTAATCTAAAGATCTTCATATATAGTTGTTAATCAATAAAACATAATGCTTTTTTTTAAATGGTCAAGACTGTGTAGGAAAGAAATGAAGATTTATTTATTCTGATGGAAACAATGATTAAGAAGTCTAACCGCTTCTTTGAGGGAGGCTCTGTGACCACACCTTAGTGCACCAATCTGACTGAAGGAGCGTTCTATTTCTGCAACAGCTTTATGTGTGAGGTGGGCAAAAATGATACATGTTTTTATAAGTGTGGCACTTCTTTATTTTCAGCTCCACTGATTCTAAACTTTTTTTTCAATCACCTATTGCTGTATTTACATTTAAAAGCTTTTTTGGGGGCATATCTTTACCTCCCCATTCCTCTTTAGACATTAGCTCAAACTGTCAGATTGAATTTAAATTGATCAAATGTGAGCATTTGATTGAAGGTATGTCACTGTTGACTTGATTCTTCCAACCATTAATTGTGACCAACTTCTTTATGCTGAAGAAACCACCCCATGCTGCTACTAGGCTACATTTGTTTTGCTTGTTACATTTCAAATAGCCAGTAGGGTTTTGAAGGAAGATTTTGGCCTCACCCTCAGCTCGCTGGAAAATATTTACACCTCTCATTTTTTTTCACTATTTGTCATATTACAGTCATAGAGGTTCTCTTGAAGACTCTCTTTCAGAGACCTTTGGCCTATTGGCTGCTTCTCTGAATAAAGCTCACATTTTCTCTGAATGTCTTGTCAGCACAGGTGCATGGACATACAGTATCTTGGTAGGTTTTCTATACTTTTTCAGTTTTTGAAAAACTTTTATATTGTTTTAATCCCTAACCCTGCAGTACAATTCTCCAAAGCTGTCTCTGCTTTGTGCATTATTTTTGAGGCCTTAACCAGTGCATTTGCACTGACACTGTATCACAAAGTCTTCTATCTAGGAGAATCAAAGTAAAACAGGGTGAATGTAAACGCACTCTACACTCTCTGAGTGTCCGAGAGAGATAGACAACAATGACACATTCACCATAAAACTTAATTGTTCAAAATTAGAAGATAATTAAACGAATTTCTTGAAGAAAAAGTAAAAAGCTTTCCCCAGCTTTGACTTCACCATAAAAGTAACAACATGATTCATATTTTCTGTCTACGCAGATTACAGGAAAAGCTTTGTTAAGAGGTTCTGAGTCAAACATGAATCAGATTATCACTTTGTCTAAAAAATAATAAATAGATGGATAAATGCTCCTGTATATCTAAAAAACATTCAAAAAACTTTTAATCCATCCATATTCTCCCACTTATCCCATCAGGGTCATGGTGGGCCAGTGCCTATCTCATACAGTCTAAAAGCAAGAGGCAGGGTACACCCTGGATAGGTGGCAGATCAACACAGAGATCACATACAGTCACACCCAAGCTAGATAACCTAACAATAATGTTTTTGTTGTTGTTGCTTTTTTTTCTTTTACCGTGGGAGGAAGCCAGAGTACCCAGAGAGGATGCAGGCATGAATGGGTAGAAAATGCTAACTTCATGCAGAAAGACCCCGCACTGAAATCAAACCAGGAACCTTGCTACAAACTGCACCACCGTGCAGTCCAAAAAAACGTACTAAAACTAAATTGGTTTCTTAATGAAAGTTAATGTACTCACTTCTTGTTTTTGCAACAATTCTGCCGATAAAATTACAGTCAAAAAAAGAAGAAAACTTTTCTTCTTTTTTGTTTGCAGCAATTTGTTATGTTTTATGTAACCTTTTTCAATTTGTAATATGATTTTTTTTAACGGGAGTGTTGGCCAAGTGGTTAGAGCAGTGCACTTGTGCTCTGGAAAGGTTGCAAGTGACCAGTTCGATTCCCACAGTCTGCACTCTGAGTCCCTGAGCAAGACCCTTAACCCCACACTGCTCCCCGGGCACCACCCAAAGACAGCCAACTGCTCCCTAAGTGGATGGGTCAAATGCAGAGAGTTCATTTCTCCAGTGTGAGATCAATTAAAATTCAGTTATTATTATTATTATTACTAAACAACTAGCTAAATTCTTTAAAAAAAAGAATACTGATCCATCCAGCCAGCATTTATCAGTATTTCCATGTTGATATTATAAGGAAATGCCAAACAGAAAAAAACAAACAAAAAACAAACAAAAAAAAAACCAACAAAAAAGCCACACGTCTCTTTACTGCCCTCTTGTGTTCGTCACGCATAAGTACAACTAGTTTGGTTACATGGCTCTAATAGTATGTACAAGGGATTCTGCGAAAGCATGAGGACTGCTTACAGTTACACATAGTTAAAGCTTTCTTTTTATATTACTTTTTTTTTTTTTTAAGTATAGCAACCATGCTAATTGTTATCATGCCATCATTTAATTTTAATAGTAAAGTAAAAGAAGGTTGGAAAAAAGCTTGATTGCATTACCGTCGCACCACCGCACGATGGCAGTGTGAGTAATTGTATCGATTAGGGAAAAACCATAGAAGAAGACGTCATTGCTCGCTTGGAATCTGTACCATTACGGTAATATTTATATGCTTTAAAAGAAAACGTTGTTTTTACCAACTTTAATTATTGTTATACCGCATTTTTACTTTTTAAATGTCTTTTTGGTTTCAATGTTGCTAACATTTTATCGTGGAAATCTCGTCGTTTCTAAAGCTTCGGCCCGTTAAGTTAGCTTAACTAGCTTTGCCAATGTTTGGTTCTCACTTTACTTTTGTGTGTAATATGGATGTAATAAGGATTGTTAAGCGCACATAGCGAGACTTAAATGACTTTCTTGTGACTTTTGATGTGTAACACTTTCGTTTGTGTTTTGTCTTTATATTAACAGCCTCTTCAAACCTAAACAATGTATTTAGCTCATCCTGTTGTTTGAGTTTTTGTACTTGTCCATAAAGATGAATCGTCCAAAACCCACAGCCCTGAGGCGCCCAAGTGCTGCAAAACCATCAGGTAGGAACGTTTTTTTTTTAAGCCAATCCAAATAATATTTTCTCTGTGATCAAATCTGTATAATAATTGTGCAATCTTCCTATCTCAGGTCATCCTCCACCAGGGGATTTCATAGCTCTGGGCTCGAAGAACCAAACAGGAGAGCCCAAAGCACCTCCTGTCCTCCTAAAGCCAGCATCAACAAGTTTACCTGCTGATCGTAAAAGAGAGGCTTCCTCCACTCTGCCCTCCTCCTCTGGTCTGTCCACCCTAACCAAGAGACCCAAATTATCCACTACACCTCCTGTCAGTGCTCTGGGCCGCCTCGCTGATGTTGCAGCGGTGGATAAGAGGGCTATTTCCCCCTCAATAAAGGAGCCTTCAGTTGTACCAATTGAAGGTAAACCGACTGTTTCATGTCGGCACACAGTCTCACACCCAAACTGCTTAGATTTTTTTACTTCCTAATTGATTCCTCCTTGTTTTTGCAGTGTCTCCTGCCGTTCTGCTGGATGAGATTGAAGCCGCAGAGTCGGAGGGAAATGATGATCGTGTGGAGGGATTGCTGTGTGGAGCAGTGAGACAGCTGAAGATGAACAGAGCCAAACCTGATATCACTCTGTACCTTAGCCTAATGTTTCTGGCCAAAATCAAGCCCAATGTCTTTGCGACCCAAGGAATTATTGAGGTGTGAACAGTGGTGGAAAGTCGTAATATCTGTTTCTTAAATGTTGCTCAGATTAAATGGTAACATTTGGCCAATTTTGAAACTTTACTTTCACACGTTTCACTTCACTAACAAACACATAGTTAGACTTGCGGAACCGGTCTAGTCGTTAACTTAAATTCTCCTTCATTACATATCAATTGTTTCATTTGAACTAAATTTTAGGAACTTCTAACCTGTCTGTCTGTCTGTCATCCCCAGGCGTTGTGTAGCCTCCTGCGTCGGGACGCTTCCATCAACTTCAAGGCAAAAGGAAACAGCTTGGTGTCAGTTCTGGCGTGCAATTTACTCATGGCAGCCTATGAGGAGGATGAAAACTGGCCAGAGATCTTTGTCAAAGTTAGAATATATAAAAAATTCTGACTGTTGTTTGAAACTATGATTTACTTTTTCATCAGGTGATGATTGCACGTGAACATATACATTTCCTTTTTTGCAGGTTTACATCGAAGACTCACTTGGAGAAAGAATATGGGTCGACAGCTCCCACTGTAAGACTTTTGTCGACAACATCCAGACAGCTTTTAGCACTAAGATGCCACCAAAGAGTATGCTGCTACAGGCTGAGAGTGGTCGCACTCCTGGGGATCTCAGTGCAGGTGGAGTCCTCTTTAAACATGCCTTGGCTGGGTCAGAGCTGTGGCCTCTGTAGCTCAGTGCTGATGATGTGTTTTCATTTTGCATCTTTTAGGCAACAGCCCTCATCCATCAACTCCAGATGAAGATGACAGTCAGACCGAATTACTGATAGCAGAGGAGAAACTTAGTCCAGAGGATGAAGGCCAAATTATGCCCCGGTATGGCTGCTTCCAGTTATGGTTTCATTTAACTCACTTTTAATTATAGGAACCTGTTTCTCTTTATTTTGTCCTTTTTAGATTTCTCTACAGCGCTCAAAGTTTCCTTCAACAACTCTTAAAAATAATGCATGTTTTACTGATCGTATCGCATTGTATAGGTATGAGGAATTGGCAGAAAGTGTGGAGGATTATGTGCTGGATGTCTTGAGAGATCAGCTGAACCGCAGGCAACCAATGGACAATGTGTCCCGGAACCTGCTGCGCTTGCTCACAGCAACCTGTGGCTATAAAGAGGCACGTCTTCTGGCCGTGCAGAGGTTGGAGATGTGGCTCCAGAACCCAAAGGTGAGAAATTCATTTAAAAAAGCTGGATAAACTAAGAGTTATAAAAAGTTTTCCAATCATGACTTGATTTGAGGATTTTACTTGCAGTGCTGCTGTTTGATCACTTTGATTTGTACCTTTAAAATATCAAACTTTATCTTCATCAATAAAACGACCTAAACAATCTTTATGTGTATAGTTTTGCCAACATATTCAAGGCTTTCGATCTTCATACTGGACAGCTGATTGAGGCAATGTTTTATTTTGTGTGCACAGCTGACCCGACCCGCCCAGGACCTCCTCATGTCGTTGTGCATGAACTGCAGCACCCACGGAGCAGACGACATGGAGGTGATCTCCAGCCTCATCAAGATCCGTCTGAAACCTAAACTCCTTCTGAACCACTACATGCTGTGTGTCAGGTGGGTCTTAGCTACTCGTTAACTTAAGTATTTTTGTAAAACTTTTTTTAATATGTGTGTTAACGTGTGCTTTGGATGCTGTTCTCCAGAGAGCTGCTAAATGCACACAAAGACAACTTGGGGACGATGGTGAAGCTGGTGATTTTCAACGAGCTTTCTAATGCCAGGAACCCCAACAACATGCAGGTTTTGCACACCGTGCTACAGCACAGCCCTGAGCAAGCACCAAAGGTGACATTGGACTTCTTTAATGTGAACACAAAATCAGGGTTCCTATGAGGATAATGTTATTAGATTTATATTCTAGGTCTTAAAATTTGTAAAAATATACAGAGAACAGAGAAGATTATTATTATTTTTTTTCATCTTTCTACACACAATCCCATAAAGCAGAGTTCTCTAATGCTGAGGTACTGACACCTAGTGGGGTCAGGGAGGTACTGCAATGGGGTTAGACATTTTTCCATACCCCTATGCTCAGGTCAGTCTAAAGGCTGATTTATACTCAGAAACCAGTCCTTCTGCATGTGTGTCGCAGTAAACGCAAATGTGCCCCCGCCCCTTCTGCAGACACTCTGGTGCACCTGTCCAAAATTGCAGGTGACTGCAGACAGGAGGCCTCTGATTGGTCAAATCTACATCCGCTCTACACTATGCGTAGTTCCTGTTTGGTACCTTACCGGCTTGTTTTGTTTGAATGACCGCCATTTTGGAAAAAGACTTGTGAAGGCAAACCAGTTAGAAGAGCGAGGTGTGCGAGAACACTGGGACCCTTTTTCCACCTGGATCCCCTCTCTTTTTTCGCCCTCATGTCCCTCCGTTGTTGCACAAACTTGCCACCGCTTCACAGGCCCTTTTATTAAGTTTAAGATTCACTCTGGTTTATCTCAGTATTGCTTAAACTTTCAAAAATATTCTCTGGGTTTAATTTACACAATTATAATTCAATTTGCATTAAAACCTGATAACTGGATCTCCTTGATTTATTTTATATATTTTCAGGTGGAAATTTGCTCTAAAACTGTCTGGGCTTAATGGGTTAAAGCTTCTTCAGCAGCAATACTTTAGCACGTACTTTTCCTTCTATCTTTCACCCATACAAATAGTGTGTTTCATCTACCCCCCTGCTGTTCAGTTTATAGTTTTTGTAGGTTTATATAAACTCTATATAAAAGTATTTGCCATTGTGAGTCCTAAACTGTTCTGCTTTTTTTTTTTTTAAATGCACTAAAATAGAGAACTGTGGATTCCTGAACTGGAATTGTTTGGAGTTTGGACCTAAAAAATTGAAAATAAACCCTGGAAATGTCCTCTTTTCTCACTTTATTTTGCTATTATTTCCTGTTTTGTTTCTCAGATTTAATTAGGTTGTCCCCTACTTTGTGTCTGCAGTTCTTGGCGATGGTGTTCCAGGATTTACTAACCAATAAGGACGATTACCTGCGAGCCTCTAGAGCTCTGCTCAGAGAGATCATCAAACAGACCAAGCATGAGATCAATTTCCAGGCGTTTTGTTTCGGTTTGATGCAGGAGAGAAAAGAGGCCAGCTACGTGGACATGGAGTTCAAAGTAAGCAGAGATAAACATCTTGTTCTTCAACCTTTATTTTTCTTTTTTTTCATTTGAAGTTGATACAGATCTGTTGGTTTGAATGTCTCTGCAGGAGCGCTTTGTGATCCAAGTGACGGATTTACTCACAGTCTCTATGATGTTGGGCATTACTGCTCAGGTTAAGGAAGCTGGCATTGCATGGGACAAAGGGGAGAAAAAAAGTATGTGATAAAGTTGCAGTATCGACTTGTGTGATTATCTTCCTGTTTCTAAGAAACTTGTTTCTTTTTGTTCCAGATCTGGAAGTCCTGAGGTCTTTTCAGAATCAGATTGCTTCCATCCAGAGAGATGCTGTGTGGTGGCTTCACTCTGTGGTCCCTACAATCAGCAAAGTGGGTGCAAAAGATTACGTTCACTGGTGAGTAAATCTGTCTCATATACCATTAGTGTAAAACTAGCTGCACATTTTTTATGCTTCTATCACTTTGCCTCTTTTTCGTGTGCAGCCTTCACAAAGTGCTTTTCACCGAGCAGCCTGAGACGTATTACAAGTGGGACAACTGGCCTCCAGAGAGCGACAGGAAGTGAGTCTGCTCTTGCTTTGTTACAACCTCTTCTCTTTACCGGCTGTATTTAATGGATTCATGTTTCCTGTTCCTCAGCTTCTTCCTTCGCCTTTGCTCTGAGGTGCCGCTGCTCGAGGACACGCTGATGCGCATCCTGGTCATCGGGCTGTCCCGTGACCTGCCCCTGGGCCCGGCCGACGCCATGGAGCTGGCAGACCACCTGGTTAAGAGAGCTGCTGCAGTGCAGTCTGACGGTGAGCGAGGATCCGTTCCGGCTGTGGCTGTTTACGCTCACAGCCCCAGATGTTTCTTTTACTCAATGGCAGAATGTTTGGACATTTCTTTAAACAGTTGTGCCTCAGCTTAATGTGCTGCCTCACTTCTTCCGGGAGGAACCTCCTTCATTCATGTTTTATCTTTGCCGGCTGCTTAAGAAGTGTTTGGAAAGCATGAACAAAGGTAATTTTTATTTATCTGGTTTCCTATTAAACAGATCTAGAGGTCCTGAGAGTGGAGAGGATCCAGCTCATTGACGCTGTGCTGAACCTGTGTACATACCATCACCCAGAGAACATTCAGCTGCCAACAGGGTAAGAAAGTGGTCTTTTATTATGCTTTTAAAGATGCATGCTGGATCATACGTGCAAGCCTAAAATAACTCATGATTCTTATTGTTTAAGGTACCAACCACCAAATTTGGCGATATCCACTCTCTATTGGAAGGCATGGCTCCTGCTGCTTGTGGTGGCGGCCTTTAATCCTCAGAAAATAGGTATAGTAACAACATGCATATAGCGCTTCCAAAAGTATTCATCTTTGAACTACATATTTTATCACATAACAATAGAAAAGTATTTTCTTTGGTTAAAGGATGAAAATTAATGTTGAAATGTTAATGAAAGTAAAACAAAACACAGGTTCAAAACATGAAAAGTGTAGCAGAGTTCTACAACCTCTTGGTGTGTCTTTAATAGCTGTGCACTGTGAGTTGATTTTAGATCTGGACGTAGACTGAGTAACTCAAATATGTGAATATGTTTTTCTAAGCCGCAGCATTGTTCCTCTGGGTGTATATTCAGTGTGTCATGTTGTATAAGGAGTAAGTAAGGTTTATGTATATATCACTTTTCTCAGGTAATCATCACAAAGTGCTGTACAATAAAATACAAAACAGCACCATATAAAATACAAATAGTCATAACAGCCCTTGATAAAATCAGTCTAAACTGCTTGGGTAAAAAAATTATGTGTTTAATTGTTTTTTTAAATCTTACACGGAGTTCATTAAAGGCAGGTAAAGTGATTCCACAGTCTTGGTTCAACAGTTTGGAAGGACCCGTCGCCTTTTGTCCTAAAATTGGTTTGAGGGGTCATTAGCAAGTTCTGTTCAGCAGATCTCAGACTGCGAACAGAAAAGTGAGGCTGAATCAATCAGAAATACTTTAATAATCCCAGAGGGAAATTACTTAAAAATCTAACTGAAGCAGTGAAACTGCAGCATGCTGCTTTCGCGCATGCGCACTCTCAAGTAGCAAAAATAAGTTTATGCGGTATTGATGAACATCTGCCGCACTCTTTAACCCTTTGGAGCCTCCACAGGTTCTGTATCAGTATGTTTGACTCCAATAGTCTCATCACATCATTTCAGTGCTTCCCTTTCTGTCTTAGTATTATTAGTATTAGTAGTATTTATTTAGTATCATAATTTGGCTTTTTCTTATCCCCAGGGTATCGAAAATAGTATCAAAATCAAATAATTTCTCGAGCATTAGAATAGAGTTTGACATGTCAGTATCGTACACCCTAGAGTGCACTGTGCCAGGTGGTGACTCGAGTGCAAACATTTTTAAGACAGATCTTTAGTGATGTCTTCCTTAAAGTCATAATGGACTTTTTTTTCTTTAATTTTGGTTTTAGAAAAGATTAAATTGTTGTGGGGGGTTTTTGTGTTTTTTTTTTTTTTTCATTCAGCTGATCCTCTGTGTTGCACGAAGTGGTACTTATACATCATTGGAATCACTTTAAGTTAGATTAAATCATTTCCAGGAAGTTTCTAATAAAGTCTTAGAATCTCTTAACCTGATACAGCAAAACAATATATTCATTTGCTTTTAAGAACTAAACAACAATGAAAAAAAAGATACATTTGAGATCAGAAAATATGGGCTGAAAACTGAAGAGAGGCGATAACGTCAAACTTCTTTCTAACATTTAAAGAATGATGAATCAACATTAATAAATAAATGTTTGCTAAGTGATTTCTCATAGGCTCCATTGTTTACTTAACAAATCTCTTTACTTCCGAGTCTGAACCACAAACACCGTCAGTGTATCCAAGCTGGCAGATATTGCAGTTGGTTAACATGGTAACTGTTTTTTTAACTTTAGAAGATACGTTTTTTTGTTTTTTTTTTTTTTACAATATGGATCTACTTGTTTATTCTTTTCCAAATTTGTCATTAATATATAATGTAAAAACAACATTGGGTCTGATCTTCAGACTATTGACTTAGTCCCACCTGTTCAGCATTGTTTTGGTAAGAAATCCTGAACTAGGTATCCTTGTCCTTCAACTTTACATTTATCCACTAGTTCAAGCTCGTCCACGTTAAATTGTGTAACACGGCAAACAATCGAAACTGTTCTATTAAATATGGATTTTGTCGATACTCAGAAGTGAGCGGCATCCAGCTCAACTCAGACACCAATTGGTAAAAAAGTAAAATGAACTGGTCAAGTATGAGCGAGAGCTACGAGAACAAGCGGGAGAGTGCTGCAGTTCTGTTTTTTTTTGGTGTCATTAGTATCATTAAAAAAACTCCATAACGCCTCTATAAATAAGACATTTTTCTTCTTCAGGAATGGCTGCCTGGGACGGTTATCCTACACTCAAAATGCTCATGGAGATGGTGATGACAAAGTTAGTGAAGCTTATGAATTTGTATTGAAACGATTTAAATCTGAACAAAAACCAAGACTGTTTTATTTCATAGTAATTATACATACCCGCCATGTACCATCGCTGACGAGGACACAAAGACTGAAATGATCAACAGGGAGCTGCAGATCTCCCAGAGAGAGAAGCAGGAGATTTTGGCCTTTGAGAGCCATTTGGCAGCAGCCTCTACTAAACAAACCATCACTGAGAGCAACAGCTTGCTGCTGTCTCAGCTCACCAGCCTGGACCCGCAGTAAGACATGACCAGAACTCTTGATTTTGATACCTACCTTTTATGAAATCGTTAATATGTTTTTTTTTATTGTTTAGGGGTCCTCCACGTCGGCCTCCTCCTCAGGTCCAGGAGCAGGTGAAAACCCTCAATCAGTCTCTGCGTCTCGGTCATCTCCTCTGTCGCAGCCGTAGCCCCGACTTTCTGCTCAACATCATCCAGAGACAGGTGATGATCAAATACGGAACATCTTCCAACAGTAAACATCCTCATGTCCCTCAAATCAAAACCCCCTGCTCTTACTTTATTTATATTCTTATGTACATTGTGTTCATAGATGTTCAGCTATAACTGAACCAAAAAATGTGAATATTATTTGAATGTTGACTTGTCTGCGTAGGCGTCCTCCCAGTCCATGCCCTGGTTAGCCGACCTGGTCCAGTCCAGTGAGGGGTCCCTGGATGTGCTTCCAGTGCAGTGTCTTTGTGAATTTCTTCTGCATGATGCTGCAGATGACAGCTTTACAGTGGAGGATGATGAAGATGCAGAGAGCAAAGAGCAGAAAGCCAAAAAGAGACAAGTATATATATATTTTGAGAATTCAGATAATGCACGCTGGATTTAAAGCAGGTACTTTGCAGGTAGTTTTGACTGACTGTAAATTACTCTCATAGCGACAACAAAAGCAGAGGCAGCTACTTGGACGCCTCCAGGATCTTCTCTTGGGTTCTAAAGCTGATGAACAGACAACCTGTGAAGTTCTCGATTACTTCCTGCGCCGTCTTAGCTCTTCTCAAGCAGCATCTAGGGTTCTAGCCATGAAGGTGCCCTCCTAAAATAAGGAAATACAACTTTTTCTGGTCACATTTATCTAAGGAACCTAAGGAAGCTTATATATGTTATGTATGTAAACACAGGGTTTGTCTTTGGTGCTGAGTGAAGGAGGCTTAAAGGATGGCGAGGAGCGAGAGCAGCCCATGGAGGAAGACTCTGCAGATGCTGAGCTTCTGCCTGGTTACCAGTGGCTCCTTCAGGACCTCCCAAAGCTGCCGTTATTTGACAGCGTCCGGGGGATGACTTCCACCGCTTTGCAGCAGGTCAGTCTCTGTGTTATAAACTTAAATAATGTCTAAACCTTTTGTTTTATAAGAATAACAATAAAGAAATGTGCTTCCTTGAAGGCCATTCACATGGAAACGGATCCGCAGACCATCAGCGCGTATCTCATCTACCTTTCCCAGCATGCTCCCATAGAGGAGCAGGCAGCTCATAATGACCTTGCTCTGGTAATCAAAGCTAACTGCCTGGATCTGATCCTAACGCCAGTTTTTTTTTTTTCCTCGACCAGTGCTTACACCTCTTCTTTTTCTTTCAGGACATCGCCCGTCTGATCGTTGAGCGTTCCACCATCATGAACAATTTGTTTTCCAAACACTCCACCAGACCAGAATCCGATGCAGTCCTCTCTGCTTTCATTACTATATTTTCTACTTATATCAAGAGAATGAGGAAGACTAAGGAGGGCGAGGATCTGTACAGCTGGGTGAGAAGAAAAATGAACACTAAGTGAACCTACTTGAATATAAAGTTTTTAAAAGCTCCCAAAGTTATTGTTATTTTTGTTGTTCTTTCCAGTCCGAGTCTCAGGATCAAGTGTTCCTCCGCTGGACCACAGGAGAGACGGCTACGATGCACATCCTTGTGGTCCATGCGATGGTCATCTTGCTGACATTGGGACCACCCAAAGGTAGTTCAGTTTACCTTAAGGTTGCTTTCTTATAGAAGCTAGAAAACCATAGATGTCCTTTGTTTTTGTTTTTTTTTTTCTGTAGGAGAAAGTGATTTTTACGCTCTCTTGAACATCTGGTTTCCTGAAAAGAAACCTCTGCCCACTGCCTTCCTGGTTGACACATCAGAAGAGGCTCTACTGCTGCCTGACTGGTTGAAACTAAGGATGATCCGTTCAGAGGTGTCTCGATTAGTAGATGCAGGTACAATGTGCTGCTTTACCTAGAAATGCCTTCTGTGGGTAAACCTGTCCTTTGATTAAATAAAGCTCTGTTCTGTCTACAGCTTTACAGGACCTGGAGCCTCAGCAGCTGCTGCTGTTTGTTCAGTCCTTTGGTATTCCCGTCTCCAGCATGAGCAAACTCCTGCAGTACCTAGATCAGGCCGTCTCTCATGATCCAGACAGTCTGGAGCAAAACATCATGGATAAACGTACGCTTTTCCTGCAGATTTTCATCTTTTGAAACATAAAAAAGGACTGATGTTGTTAAAATCGCTCTAATCTGTTTATTCTGTTAATAACAGACTACATGGCCCATCTGGTTGAGGTGCAGCATGAGCGAGGGGCCACCGGGGGGCACACCTTCCACTCTTTGCTGAGCTCGTCCCTTCCTCCACACAGAGGTCAGTTTGTTTATCTTCCAGATTCTTTCAGATGTAGTTTCTACCTAAGCTAGACTAAACAGCCATAACACTTTATCTTGTATTTGTATTATGATTGTATTACACTCTTACATGCTTACATTCAGTGGCGTTTGAATCAGAAGATAAATGAGGAAGAAAAACTCCAGTTTCCTGCAGTTTCCAGATTCTGAAATACTTTCTTTATGGCAGATTCTTTAGAAACTTCTAAGGCCAAAGTTACTGTGGAAACGCCTCACAGCTCTGTGAAAATGAGATCAGCCACTCAGCTTCCATCAATCAGACCTGAGGATGATCTCCCTGGCATGTTGCTTCAGGTTCTCCTCTCTTTTTCTTATTCAATAACCAATTTAACTTAATACATAATAAGTCTGTTGTTTTACAAAGAATAAAGTAAATTTTTAAAAAGTTGCTGTTTTCTTTCTGTCTTTTCCAGATTTTCCCCATAAAGGTAGATCCTCGCTGGCCTCCTCCCAGTCAGCTCTCTCTCGCCCTGCAGCAGGCCTTGGCTAAGGAGCTGATGCGGGCCAGACAGGGGCAGATCCAGCAGGGCGGGATTGCCTTTCGTCTCCTGCAGGCTATCGCAGCCCTGCTCACTTCCACGCATGCAGGGCCGATCGTCATGTCGATGCACCGCAGTCACGCTCTCTCCTGTCCTCTAATGCGCCAGCTTCATCTGTACCAGGTGAAAGAAACCATCAGGCTTGGCACAGACATTTTCCCTGATTAATTACTAGCTCTACTATGTATTCTGGTTTTATATTTCTTTCTGATCTTTGTTTAACGTTGCAGCGTCTTGTATCCAAGGACATTGCTTTTTCCTCCCTTTTCCTGAAAGTCGTTGTTGAGATGTTAATGTGGTTAGACACCCCGACTGTGGAAGCAGGACCTCTGAAGTCCCTTCTCAAATCCTTCACGGGTCAGAGCGCACACATCCAAAGACATGGTGACGGTAAGAACCTTTTTAACAGTTAAGGCCAGGTCAGACTTTTTAAAATCAGGGTTTCTGCGGCTCATTAAACATCATTAAAGTAATTTAATTATTATTTTTTTAAATTAAGGCCTTTATTGGCATTAAAATTCATAAAATTTGATAATTGTGGCATTAAAATGGCTTCGGAAAAGAAGCTTGAGGCGGAAAAAGGCAAATTTGAACCAAAGTGTCGTCGGGAAAATAAGGAACTCGGGACATGGCTGCAGCCTCTCCACGTTGAAGATGACGAAGGATTTATATATTTTATATATATTAGGGATGAAACGGTTTATGAAAACCGTCCGAACCGTTCGGTTCGGCTGTCCCGGTTCGATTCGCGTGTGTTCCGTTCGGTTCATGCGCTGCTCCTTTTTCTCATAGGTGAAGCGTTTACACTCCAGAGCAGAAGGGGGCAGTACTGCGACCAAAGCCAACCACCAGTAGTAAGCAAGAAGAAGAAGCGAAGCAGTGTAGCCGGGTGTAGCAGAAAAAAATCAGTTGTTGTGGAGAATTGTGTGGGTATGGCGAGTGGGAAAGAACAGGAGTTGGAAGACGCACCAGCAGCACTTTATAGGTCTGCTGTATGGGACCACTTTGCATTTAGAGTGACCTACGATGACGGCGGAAAGAAAGTTGTGGATAAAAGTGCAACAGTGTGCAAGCATTGTGCAACACGTTTTGTTTATGCAAACAGCAACATGACCAACATGTCATGCTAACCCCGAAATCCCACATACTCCATCAGCGCTCCGCTCCACCCCGCTGCGCTCCAGACCGCATGCACAAAGCAAAGCCTACAGCCCCCACTGCGGCTCCCGTTCGCTCCCCTCTGAGTCCCTTTTAGATCGTAGAGGGCATGTGCGAGATGATTAAATTCAAAGCAGCAAAACATGCTGAAATTATCCATGGTTTCCGCGAATCATTAAAAATAATTACAATTCTTAAATTTTTGTGGATTTT
Organism: Cyprinodon variegatus; assembly: GCF_000732505.1. Lineage (NCBI taxonomy): Eukaryota > Metazoa > Chordata > Actinopteri > Cyprinodontiformes > Cyprinodontidae > Cyprinodon > Cyprinodon variegatus. Next base: position 240,820 of record NW_015150848.1, read on the forward strand.
TTTTCATTAATTTCATAAATCATTTTTTTTAATTAATTTTTATAATTTTTTTTATTTTTCGGTGTAACAATAAACATATACCGAACCAAAAACCGTGACCACGATACCGTGAACCGAACCAAACCGTGGATTTTGTGAACCGTTCCACCCCTAATAAATTTATATATATAAGTCATGGGTACTTGTTTATGGCATTAAGATTATTTCTATGAGCATTAAAAAGCATTAAATAAGAGTTACTAATTCATGTATAAACCCTGAAAATCAGATCCGATGTTTTTTTTCCTCCTGTCAAACTGACTCTACACTGACTGTGTAGAGAGGCTCCGACTGCGCAGAGTGGGCAGATCTTTTAAGATTTTTTTTCCCGCTTCTGTCGCTCACAAATTGAAACAATTTCACACATTTGACTTGGACAGCTTATCAAAAGTGATTCAAAATTAATAAATGATAAAAAAAAAGGCTACAAAACAAAACTCTACTTCATGAGTCTGCAACATCTGGGGTCTATCTCAGTTGGAGCTACACAAGCCCTCTTGCAGAAAATCATGTCTGGTGTGATCATCCACAGTGACACACAGAGTTAAACGCCACGACTTCATTCGACATGATTTTCTGTTGGATCAGACGCAAAGTTGGATTCGGCATGATCAGGACTTTTATCTTAATAGATGCTTGTAAATTATAGTTTGCAGAAATGACTCGATGGGTGTGTTGTTGCTCTGCAGTGCGGACATGTTTCATCCATCTGGCCGAGGCCTTTGCATATCGCAGGGACCCCGAGGTGCCGCTAAGGGCTGTGATGGCGATGCTGAAAGCTGGAGAAAGATGCAACGCTGAACCTGAGCTCATTGGCAAAGGTATAAATGGAGGGTTTTTACTACTGGAACCCTTCATAGTTAGGCTTATTAAGATATACATTTTTAAAAAAGATATTTATCTTTAGTATCTCATGAAGATGTTATAAAGAAAAACTTTTGGAGCTTCTGTCAGATTTAACAGCTATGTTGTTTTTCTTTTAGTGTTACAAGGGTTAATGGAGGTAAAGTCCCCGTATTTGGAAGAGTTACTATCTCTGCTGATGACCGTTGGTACTCAGAATGGGGCAGCTGGCCCCGTTGCCATGGTGATATCTCTCCTCCTTCAGGAAGGCGAAGAGCGTACAGGGAAAAAGGAAGTTGATACAAAGAGGTAAGTACTTTAAATCTTTAAACCTTTAGTGATGATAAGAGATGATTATATTTGACTGATCCAAATGAGAAACAACAGACCTGATAAAGGAAAGATTTGCACCAGGATACTGTTAAAATGAAGCCAGTAGCATTAGTTTTTCTCCTAAGTACATTTGTTGTAGTTAATGGTAGCAGTATTTTAGTTTCATATTTTCTCTTTTCTGTATTATATGACCTGTTTTCATATCTTATATCTTAAGAACGATATAACTCTAGTTCTCACTTATAGTCTTTGGATGTATTACATAATCTTTAAACATATTAACTTTGTTCAACCTTGTTTAATTTTCCTGTGAAACTTGTAGGGATTCAAATGTTTTTGCAAACAAAATGGGTTTCATTTATTTTAAGTTATATCCCAAGTTGTAACTAAGACTGTTGGACTAAAATATGAAGGTATGCAAAGTTTATCAGCTAATTTTTCTGCTCCACTTTTCCCAGTGGTTCTGAAGTAACAAAGTCAGGCCTGAATTCTGGGCTGCTGGTTGATTGGCTGGAGCATCTTGATCCGGAAGTTACATCCGTGTGCCCAGACCTGCAACAGAAACTACTTTTTGCTCTCAACAAGGTCGAAAAAGAAACGTTCCTTTCTTTTTTTTTTAAATGACAGAAATATTTTTTGTTTTTAACAATCTGTTTTCTGTTTTTTTTTAGGCACGAGGCACCCCGGCTTATAGACCGTACCTTTTGGCCTTGCTTACTCACCAGTCCAACTGGTCCACCCTCCTGCAGTGCATCAGCGCTCTTCTCAGCAAGCACAAGGACTACAAGTATATTCCAAACGCAGTATTGTGCTATTTGATAACTTTTACTACATAACAAACAACTAAAAGGTGCTGTCCTTTTTTGTTTGTTTGTGGCCAGACTGGATCCGTCGTCAGCCCTGGACTTTCTCTGGGCATGCAGCCATATTCCACGCATCTGGCAAGGACGCGACCATAAAATCCCTCAGGTAACATCAAAGTATTACATCCACACTGTCCTGTTAACTTCTCACTGTTCCTACTGAAGACCGTGGGAGGAAATTTACCCTGCAAGTCTGATGACTTCAATGTTTTTCTATTTCCCTTGCAGAAGAAAACAGAGAAGTTTGTTCTGCGACTGAGCTCTGAGGAGCTGATCAGCCTAGTTGACCTGATCTTGTCAGAATCCAAGCTCAGTAGCCTTAACTCACCCAGCACTGATAAAGGTTGCCTGGACCAGGCATCCTGTTCCCTTATCCAATCCAGACTGCCCCTCCTTCACTCCTACTGCGATGGATCCCTTGAAAACATCAAGAAAGTGTCAGAATACCTCATTAACTGCACAAAGAAGTGGGATGACAGGCAAGTATTTTATTTTTTAGGGATGTCTTCACCCCTGTAGCTGTTAGACTTTCATCTGAATCAGCTGATGGTTTGTTAAGCTGTTTCCGGTGATTTAGTTCCGTTATACCCTTGTGCAAAGCTTGTAGCAAACCACATTAGGACATTCAGGTTGCTAATTCATCAGGGGTGGAAGTAAGAAGATATTTATAGGAAGCAGATGCTGTGAAATAAACCAGTTTAGATTGTGGAGAAGATGCTATTTCAGATAAATGTGTCTGAGGAGTTTCCTACATGATTCTGAGAAGACATCTTAATACAGCATAGGGTTTTATATGCGTCACAGTTGTTTATTATTTAGTTTAAAGGTTATGCATCCTTCAGGGCAAGCAAAGGTCATCATTCTAGAGTTGTAAATTTTGTTTAGTCTCTGCCGATTTTAGCCTCAGATCTCTGTTTTCAGCTGTTAGAAATTGTCCGATCCTTCACCACATATTTTAACCCTTTATAGGGCAAATTACCATTTTTGATTACATGCATACCCCTTATGAATGGAGTCCCCCCATCCCTCTGTGAGTTCTAAAAGCACAAGACTTGAATCTAGCCATTAAGCAAAGATACAGCTTCATATCTGTACATGTTAATTTGGGGTTTGACCAATTAAATGAGTCCTTGACGATATATTACCTAGAGTAATTTAAATTGGAAAGAAGTTAAGAAAAAAAAAAGCTAAAAAACTAATTGAACAGTTCGAAAAATAAAGTAAAAAGGTAATTCAGTTAATTTTAAAAAGTAAAATAATGGAAGTGCCTGTATCAGCATTAATGCTCTAATGTTTTGTAACAAAAACAAAAGTTGTTTCTTTCACTCTGTGACTGTTTTTCATGATTTTCATATAGAAGCACTTTGGTTATTTTTATTAATATATTAGGGCAAGTTGCCATTTTTTTGTTATTACATTGACCTTTATTTCTTCTATCAAAATAAACATGTTTTTTAAAATTACTCAAAAGTAATAAGGTCCTGTCCTTTAATAACACTGTTGGCTTTAAATGTTAAATTTCAAAGTATTTCAATAAGTGCCCCATAAAGGGTTAAGCCTTATTTTGAAAACTTATAGAAACATTTAAAAAAAATAATCCAATTGTTCAAATTCTTCAAATAATTTTTAAAGTGAAAATGAACATTTTAGTGGTTATATTGCAATAGCATAATTGATTTTGTGTACATTTTAATTTTTATAGCAAAGGATGCAGCTGATGAAATCAGGTTCCATCATCAGAAGGTCAATCCTTCCTGCTTGACTTATCAGTAAGATGCTACGATGCAAGCTGCCTTGGAGTCGCAGAGGTTCTTGCATATTATAAAAGGATTTAAAAAGAGAATTATTTTTAAAAAGAAGAATGTTTTTGGGACAAAACTGAACCCTTGTAGTGTACAAAGCTTCAAGTTAGAGAATTTTTTGTATTTATTTTGGTTGAAAAAGGTTTTTCATTAATTCAAAAGGGTTTTTGCAGCGTTTTGGCTTATTGCTCAGAGTGGTTTGTTTTTTCAGCAAATTGCATGTTTTAAAGTTAGTATACTTTAGATATATTATTTAATCAGCTCATTAACTATTTGCTGATTCAATCATTGGTTGTTTCAATAATAAATTCATATTGCTAATTATTTCCCCTCTAACATGCAGCTCAAACACTAATTAAATAAAGTGTTTGCGCAGCAGTTTTCCAAACTGATTTGACTTTGGAGATTTGCACCATAGACAGGTTGCCAGTCTGTCAGACAGAGCCATAATTTAGGGCAATTTAGAGTATAAAAAAAACAGCAAAAAACAAGCAATCGTGTTTTAAAATTGTGGGAGCAATCTGGACTGAATCCACTTACCCCATAGTAGAATATGCAAACTCAGCTGTAAGTAAGTGAACGATGCTAATAGCTTTGCCACTGTGCAGCTTATCAATTGCATAATGCTGTACTATTCAAGACTCCTATTTACAGAATTAAGCTAAGATTTGTTTAAAAAATATCTCATTGTCGCTGTTTATGTTTTTTTTTTTTTTATATATATCTTTTAAAAAGGTTTTAAATCCTGTAATGTAATGATTCCTCTCCTGCAGGCAGTGTGCACGTGTTGCATTGAAGTTTTTTCCTGTTTTGTATTGAAAAAAAATGCAAACAAATTTTTATTGTTGACTAAACATGTTGACTAAACATAGACTAGAGTCATTAAACATGACTCTAGCCTATGTTTAATCTGTTTCAATGTTGTTGTTTATAAAAGAGCTCCTGTTTTCAGACGCATCATTTTTCCCAAAGATAATACCAAATGTTTTGTTTCCTTGCATTGCACTGATAGACATTAGCTAAATTGCACCAGATTTTCCTTCTCCATGCAGATGAACTTTTTAGACTCCCCCTGTCACCCACAATGCTTTGGACCAGGAAGAACTCGATAATTAGGTCTATTGGTGTGAAATTAAAACCAGCAGTGTGATCTCTTTAAAAGCTCAGTGTATTATAATGAAGGCAAGAGGATTAAGTCTGAAGCTCTAAACTTGCCTGTGTTGTGAATTCCTGCTCTGACTTAGCTGTCAGAGATCAGGGTGCAACTCTTTGTGGAGGCAAACCCTTCTTTCATGAATATGTCTCTGCTTATTAAACCACTTTAATGAGGAAACTTTGGCCAAGGTCAGGCGAAATTAGCTTCAGAATTACCGTATTTTAAGCAGCACTAAGCTTTCTGGTCAAATACTTGCATGGCAGTATAAAAACACACTGAAAGTAAAGAGGTTTTGGCCTTGTGTTGGCTAAACATGTGAGGGTACGTACAGCATTCTTATTGGGGGAGCTTTCTGTCAGATAAGCTGGTGTTTATTCCAATTACACCCAAACTATTAACAACCAGCAAACTCTTTACTCTTGTTCAAGGTCGCTGTGATTTGCTATAAAGCTTGACCGTAATAAACTCCTCATTTAGCACAGGCTGCATCATGTAAGTCTGACAAGAGCCTTATCCAGTAAGAGGATTTGGTAAAACTGCGATGACTTAAATGTAAATACCTTTGAATTATATTATGTTATTTATGTCTATAGCTTGTGTTAACATTGGTTTATAATTGTTGCCAGCAGACTGGAACAAAAATATGGCTTTTTGTCTGTGGGATAACAGATTTAAAGGCAGTTTAAAAAAAAAAAAGACTGAATAAAACTTTCATTGCATTTGTTTTTTGTTAGCTGTTTTGAAGTTGCAGTTCATCAAATGCATATATCGCACTTGGGTTTTATTTCAGCTGTGGCATTGATCCTTCTGGGTGTCTCAGTTCCTTAGACTAAACCACAGCTGTGTCAAAAGTTGTTGCTACTTTTATGTTGACTTGATTGTCTAAAATATGCAGTTTCCTGTGTTTGCATTATTTCTCATACTTGATTTTTTTTCTTTTAGCACAATGAATAAATGGTGCCAAAACCTGTTGCTGCAAATCTATCTCCACTTTCCTGAGGTCATCCAGCACGTGACCCTGCCTCGAGACACATTTAGCAGTGGAGGGGCTGCAGACGGTAGTAGCTGCAAGGTAAAAACAGAATATGCCACAAATCAACAAATTTGTAAAACATTTTGTGATTTTCATTTGATTTACTAGATACAAAAGGATAAGCATTATGTATTGTACTCATTATATAAACAGAAATGTTTTGACAAATAATGAAGACCTTGTAGACAAGCTGACACTATGAAACAAAAAGCTTAGTCATGACCTCAAGAATTGTTTAATTTAGCTTGTTTTTTAAAAGTAAGAATCTTTATGTCTGACTTGTTATAGTAAAATAAAATAATAATAAAAAATTTGTTTTCACCCACAAATATGCACATTGATGAAGTTATCATCAAATTATTCAATAACTTTTTTTTAATTCTACCTGATTTGAGATTAAAACCTCAATCACTGACCTTGACAACAAACTTTGATCGTTAATATCTAATAAAATAAAGTTAAGTGTATTTATTCCTGAAGCGATTTGCCTGTTGATGGATTTCTAATTTTTTTGTGGAATCCTTCTAGCAATTAATTGAATTTTCAAGTACAGTCCCTCACCATAATCTTATTTTTCTCAGCTGGATGTACTCGTTCATCGCCTTGTGTCGCTGCTTGCTGATGGCGGCGACTCGAAGTCTGCAGAGGGCCGTGTGTCTGATGCTAATTTGGCTTGCAGGAAGCTGGCTGTATCACATCCTGTTCTGTTACTGAGGTAGGTAAAGAAAATAAAGGTTGGGTTTTGTTGTTATTTTAACTTATTCTCCTAACTTCCTGTACCGACATTTTGTAACTGGTAACTCATGCCCTCTGTCCCGTTTTGTTCCATAGACACCTCCCAATGATCGCAGGACTCTTGCACGGTCGCATTCACCTAAACATGCAGGAGTTCAGGCAGCAGAACCACATGACGTTCTTTATCAATGTGCTCGCCATCCTGGAGCTCCTGCAACCACTTGTTTTCGACAGTGACCACCAGAGGGCGCTTCAGGACTGCCTCCTGTCTTTTATGAAAGTCCTTCAGGTGCACAAATCATTTTCCCCTCAAGGGGATTTTTAGTACAAAATAAATTTTATGAAGCAAAAAAGGACATTTTTATTTTTACGTTTTTTTTAATCTTTTATTTTGCAGAACTTTCAGAGGAGTCGATCTCCGCTGATCTTTATTAATAAGTTTCTACAGTTTACACAGAAGTACATAACGCACGATGCAGCAGCAGCCATTCCTTATTTACAGAAACACTCTGACATCCTACAGTAAGTCTGAGGAGGTTCCTATAAATAGACATTGATGGAAGCAAAAACTGTTAAAGATATTTTAAAAAATATATTTCTTTATTTTTAGAAGTCTGTGTGCAGAAAATCCAGATCTGGTCCAACTAAAATCTCTATTAGCTGGACTTACCTTACCAGTGAAAAACTCCTCTGCAGACGTCACAGCAGAAGAGAAAGATGGTGAGAATCTTTGCTTTTGCAGGAATTCCCCATACAGGTTATTTTATCTTTTTAACATTAAGGAGTTATTTATTCATACATTTTTAAGCATCTTCATCTTTACATTGTTTGACTTTGGCTTGATGCCTGCAGTTTGTAAGAAAGAAAAAAAAAACCTCACATTTTTCCTGTATTGATTAATTTTTTGCTTATATTGTAGATGATTTATCTGCAGGTTCTCTTCCTCTGGTCAACATATCTGCTCCCTTTACACTGAGTGCTGCAGATATGACTATGTACTTAAAGAAGATGTCAAAAGGAGAGGCGGTGGAGGGTGAGAAACATAGAAGAGGTTTCACCTACACATGAACTGCTATTGGTAATGACTAACAAGAAGATTCTTTTTTTTTTCTTCTGCTGCAGATGTGCTGGAAGTGTTGACAGAAGTGGATGAGAAGTCAAGGAGGAGTCCAGAAATAATACAGTTCTTTACTGTGAGTCACAAGAAAAAGTCATGTTTAATACATGTCAATATGTGTAAGATGTCCATCACAGCTTTGTGTTGCTGTTTGCAGAATGACCTGCAGAGACTCATGACCTCGTCTGAGGAGCTATGTCGGAACATGGCCTTCAGTCTGGCCCTGCGCTGCATTCAGAATAATCCCAGGTGAGTTAGAAATATAGATTATGCATCGTTCAAGGTAAAAAGGCGGTTTTTGCTGTTAACACCTTTTCTGTCTTTACTATAGCTTGGCAACAGACTTCCTGCCAACTTTCATGTACTGTATAGGGAGCGGTAACTTTGATGTGGTACAAACTGCTTTGAGGAATCTTCCAGAATACGTACTTCTCTGTCAAGGTAATAAGCTGAAGTCAATTTACAGTGAAGTAGAACTGATCGCCCTTCTCTGGATGTAGGAACTGCTTAAGGAATTTTAAAATGCATGCATCCAGACACCAATAACTGCATTTAATTCTGTTGTCTGTTTTCTTTACAGAACATGCAGATATTTTGCTCCATAAGGCGTTTTTGGTTGGCATCTATGGACAAATTGACACCAGCTCTGTAATCTCAGAGTCCATGAAGGTTCTTCATATGGAAGCAACAACTTAAATCCGATTTATAGCATTCCAGAGGCTCTCTCCGATGAAAGATTTCCCCCTAATCATTTAGGGAAGTAAGCTTTGTAATTGGTCAACATATCTGTAGGTGTTATTCCTGTTTCATTTAAAAACATTTTGGTTCTTGCTTCAAAAACCCTATAATTAGCTTTAATAGTTTGTCATTTAATAATCTCTGCTTAATAATCTGTATTAAATGAGCTAAAAAAAAAAAAGCACAATTGTTTGCAAATTGATAGATTTTAGGCGGTCTGATATTTAGAGGGATTTTTTTGGCATTTGTCACAGAAATCGGATTACATTACATCCACTCTCCATCACACAAAGTTTTGTTTTGAAATAGCATTTTCATATCATTGCTACTGTAGATAAAATTGTTTCTTTCAAGGATATTGTGAATTCACCTCAAACTGAACTGCTATATTTGAGCTAATTTGAAGTAAATTAAAGAACCAATGAAGTATGAATCTTTGGTTTTTCTTATTTGTATTGTCTGACAGTGAATGGCATTACATTTCAGAGGGTAATTTTTTTCTCTTTGAAACCTTGGAAAAGACCTATATTAGTTTATTATTGAAATGGTAAAAACAAATCTCACAGAACCCATTAATTTTTCCCAGAATAATAATTCAGCACCTCAAACCTGACTGCAGAAAAAAAAAAAATTAAACTAAAAGTTTCATTTTATTCTGATGAAATGCAGACAGCTGTCAAACATTCAGTTAGAACCGGCAAATTAAAGGGTAGATGCACATGCTGTGATGGAAAGCACTTTGCCATGAAAGAATGAGTTGTTTTTCCAGGTCGCAGTGCCTTCAACCGGGAAAAACAACTTAACGAAGTCTGAAGAATGACTTGGCTAATGTGTAAGCATGCGGGCCAACACAGAAATTGGATCTCTCTCCATTGACAGTTAACTAACCATGGTGATAACTGGTGACAATCAGCAGACCAAAACAGTTTTTGGAGGCCGTACCGTTTCACAGCACTTTTCCTGATGTTTTGCAACAAAGCAGGATGTGGAGTCGAGGCAAAAATGTCAGGGGAAAAAAAAAAAAAAAAAGGGGTTTCATTGCATTGCATTGACGCCCAAATAAGACTGATTGGTACAATATTACTAAAACATGCATCAGAAGATTGAAACTAGGCCAACTTTATAGCATAAAAGCATGTTTAAATATATTTACAAATACATCCACGCTTCACCAGGGGAACCGAGTAAAAAAAAAAAAACTTTTATGAAAATGCATCCTCAAATTCTTTCCTATAATTAAACTCTTTGTAAATAAAACCTGATCATGTCTTGCACAGCAATAGCTGCTCATCTCTCAGTGCTTCATTTGTTTGATGTGTTAATTGCACCTGTATGGTGTCCTATGACCAGCCAGAAAAGTCTGTTTATGGTTATCAATCAACCAACTTACACAAGTCGTAGCAGCTTGGGGCCTTGGTAGGGCGCCAGCATCCCATTGGCCGGACAGCAGCGAGGCGGAACAGAGATGAGTGACAGTTAACAAGGAAGTGGTGGGGAGGGAGCGCAGGGGGCCCAGAATACTGACAAGTTAACAACCTCCGCCTTTATTTATCTTAATAGGACCGATGACCTCAAATGCTTATTTGTCTCCCCAGAACATGTTCTTAATTGTTTTCATATTGATTTTAATTTAATAATTTGAATATATGAAGAAAGGACAGATTTTAAAAACTGATTGATGATACAAAAATCTGCATTTTAAATATGAATAAAAAGTTATTTTTTTTCCAACTGGCAGTCACTATAAAGGCTTCAATTAAAGTAAAATTCTAATGGAAGGATTCCTTCCAAAAGTAAGCATCACAGCAGTAAATAAATGTTTTTGGTTTTATTTCAAGGCTCTTACTATTTCCTCCAGGCTCAGATGTGAGCTTTATAACTTGGGTTATTCTGCTGTGCTTTTCTGGAACGTGAAAAATGGACAGTGAAGGAGCAGCGAGGAGGAATGCGACCAGCAGAGGCTTCTCTGTGTCTCCAGAAGAGGCCCTGATGTGCTGCTACCTGCCCATGCACATCTGTCCGCTCTCCGTCTTCCTCTCAATGGCATCCTCGCCTTAGATCATCTCCTCTTCCTCCACGCTTCAGTTGCGTTTGGATCGCACAGAGGGAAAAAAAATGCAGACCGGCTCTCGCCTCTTTTCTCTTTGGCACTTTGATGTTTCAAGTGTGATTGCCCTTGGATTGTGGCCGCTTTCCCTTGAAGGTTTTGACATGAAAAGCAGGCTGGGCTCTCAAGTTTATCCCATGGTCAGTGATCCAAGACTAAAACAATCAACCTGCTCGCTCTGGGATACTATTACCAGGGAGAGTGAGGCACAGCCATAGGGGCTTTTTCAGCCATGAAATACACTTTTTGTCCAAGTTACAAACACATTTGAGGTGTGTTGATTGAATTAAACCAATTCATGCTCCAGCTAATAGATTTCTTTGTTCACACATGTGACGCAAAAGCACAGTCAAGAAACTAGAGAGTGCAATGCAGATCTGTTTGCAGAGAGTTGGACAAAATGATCCAATATTTGTAATAAATTAAAAAGAAATGAGCGCAGTGATTGCAGTTGAGATTGACCCAATCCGATAAGTATAATGTGACACATCATTAAGGCATAAGGCATAAGTGACAACCCTCAAGCCTCACTCAAACTTTCATTAAATATTGAGTATGTGCTCATTGCTGCTCCAGCCTGAAAATTACACCACACAGATAAATTCCCATGACAGCGGTGCTGACGATAATCATCCATCTTTGCGTGACATTTGGCAGAACGCTTGCTTTATGAGCTGAAGTACTACAGTAGTAGATGAGAAAGAATAATAATCTGCGTTGTACGTGATCACTGTTATATCAGATCTTATCACACTGAGGACAGATAGTTAATCCACTTCAGCCATCCCCAGCATTGGGGCAGGACGACAAATAGCTCATATGATTTAATTAAAAATTCCCTTTTGCCTTTACTTTTAAATCAAAGTTTATTTTTTGTACAATACTTCATACTCTTGAAAACAACTTTCTAATGTGGATATTTTTTTATTGTTTATCTACATTCATTCAAGTGTTATCAGTGATATGCTTGTGTTCTTATATTCTATAGTCTACATGATTTTTAAAGGAAAAGTACGGTCATAATCAGAATTCAAACTTCTGAAAGTACTTTAAATGTAAAATTATTACATACTATAAAATAAATGATAAGTGTTTTTAAGTATGCATAATTTTCATTTGAATGTGCTTCACTGGTGACATCCATGTTTGTCAAAGAACACTACTGCCACCTAGCGGTTTGTGACGTCACGGTGCGGTATCGGCTGTTGATCAAGTCCCAGTGCTGTATCAGGTGTTTGTCACAACGCACTATTATCCAAGTCATCTTGAAAACATTCTTCCAAATGTTGGCTACATAGGAAGTGTTTTTTCTCTGGCCAGAAGTTCAATGGCAAATCCTCCCTCTTCAAGTTGGCAATCTAAAGACGATCCCGTCCGTGGTGGATCATGAATCGGAAAGGTGAAATAACTAATTCATTTTTCACTTTTACCCAATAATTGTAACATTCAACTGCCATGCATGTGGGCATTGTCACTTTAACTATAGTTCCTGCAAATTTCAATGGTGAAGTCCTCTGGAAATCTTAATTGTTGTTGATTGCAGGTGTGTATAATAATTCCCATTGATTTTGCTTGTAAAGCGGGGAGAACAGCGCTAGGTTTACCGCACCGTGACGTCAGTGCTGGAAGATGTCAGGAGTGAGGTGTTACAATATTTGGGCAAAAATGGCCGCTCCCAGACTCAGTGATCACAACTAAAATTATTATTTTTATTTTTACACTGATTAATGCTAAATTCATTAAATCACTGCAAACATATTAGTTTTAGGTATAAATAATGATCCATTGATTATTCCTTGCTCACTGGACTTCTCCTTTAAAAGTTTGGTTTAACTGGGAAAGGGTGACCTGTAGTAGTAAGAGCATTCTAAGAAGGTCACAACTGCCTTGGTTTAAATCATAATATAGTCCCAGATAACTTGTTGGCCGCTTCACAGTGGCAGCCAGAGGTGGTAGTAATTGATTACTTTACTCAGTTAAAATTAACATTTTGAAAAAAAACATACTTTTAGAAGAGTTTCAGTGTGCAATACTCCTACTTGTATAACATTTCTGTCTACTGTACTGAGATCGACATAGTTTATTTTCACATGAACGTATACATACATACGTACGCACATTCTCACTGATTATTTTTATTGTAAAATGTGAATGAAGGTTACCAACAACCCTCAAGGGACTTAAAAAGTGATAACCTCCATATAAATGTGCACATTTTTAAGCATCAATGAAAGCATGCATATATTTAAATGCAATTATGAATCCTTTTACTGTCCCACAATGGGGAAATTCCCTGTCCGCATTTTAACCCATCCCCTTGGGGAGCAGTAGGCTGCCATTGTGTGGCGCCCAGAGAGCAGTGTAGGGTTAGCGGTCTTGCTCAGGAAACCAAAGTGCAGGCTGTGGGGATCAAACCGGGTACTTGCCACCTTTTCACAGCACAAGCTCACTGCTCTAACCACTAGGCCAACACTGTATCTGCATAGTATGAGTATACAGTTGGTTTAAAGGGATATGGCATAGGGGAAAAACACACACATTCATAAGGAAAGGTTTTAGATTGTTTTTAAACTGGTTTTGTGAGATCTTAGCACACTTTAGAGCCTCGGTATAAAACAGCAAACTGAGACTGAACTGGTGAATATACAGTAAACCGATTGTAGCAGTTGAAGTTCTTTCCTCTGTCCTAACGTACATAAACTTACTGTAATGAATAGGGTTATATGTTTCACAAAATAAAAAAAAAAGATTTTTCTTTTAAAAATCCTGATTTTTCTTTTTTATCCAATTCAGTCTTTAAAATACCAGAACTTGTACATAAATTATTTTTGCATCATTTCTAAACATTAATTCAGATGTTATGAGCCGACAATTACTCTGTACTTGAGTAGCCTTTTTAGCAAATACTTTTTACATTTACTTTTGTAAATAAATAACACTGAAGTATCCTCCTGCCAACTGCTCTCTTACAGGAATTTAACACAGGGGAACATTTTGGTTGTACTCTATAAGCTTGCATGACAAACAGATAATTTGGTTTTAGTTTGAACTTACTGCCCAGGATTTGAAATGTATAACTATAGCTCAAAGTTGTTAAGTAGTTCTAATAATAATTTTTAAGCATCATCCTTTATGCATTTCACACATAAAACAACAAATCAAAACTTAAATGTAGGATGCAGTTGAAACAGGTTATGATGCTAAAGTTTTATGCTTTCTTGTTAATTGACAACTTTTGCATATGAGCTCAGATCAGCTGGGGATGATAATATTCTGGTAGTGTCTGCATTTCCTCACAGGGACAGATTTTAAGATTTGAATACATTTAAAATATATGCGTAACAATTAAGCTGCTTAAAATATAAATTTTAAAAATTGAGGCTTTTAATTTAAGATTTATTCAATCACTATTCATTTGCACTAATTTAATGTAGGGCACTGATTTTATTGCAAGGATCTAAGATGTGTAACAAAAAAAAAATCTAAACAAAAAATGTCATATTGCTAATGGTTGGCTTTAAGTCCTTGTTTTCCTAAGAGAAAAAAAAAAACGTTTACTGAAAGTATTAGTTTATTTTTTAATTTGGTTGCTGTTCTAGACTTTCTGCAAAGTGATCACCTTGGTACCAGAAAAATGCTCAAATCAACCTTTTTGCTCTAGTGATCTCAGCTTTTATTTTTAATTTGAGATTTGAAGAAAGGAAATTGGCTCTGTAGCTTATTTCCTCCACCTAGGCATCAGTTTAGTGTTTAAACAGGTGCGGATGAAAGGGCCACACAGGTGATGGAGTTTCAAGCTTTTGCTGTGTGCAGAGGAACGACCATTCAGTGACTCACCTGAGCTCTGACCAGCTGTCTTTCTGATCAAAGCCCCTTCAACTTGACTGTTTTATTGGTGACAACACAGACAGCTGGATGTTTCCACCACCATGTGAGCCGATGAGCAGTCGGAGAGGTGTGTTGTTGGCTGATTTGTGTCTCTGGATTAATTGACACACCTGGGTTTAATTCACACAGGCAAGGCTCATCGTCTCATCAGAGATCTGTCAGCGCTAAGCTGCAGCTGTCTCACTCAAAGATGGAAAAAAAAAAGTGTTAATAATCTTCCTGTTCTGACTGTTAATGTGTTGAGGCGTTTGATAAGGTGGAAAATCCTCAGTGGTTTGGGCAACATTTTTTCACAAAAACTTTATCATGACAGTTGAGCGGTTATCAATATCAAAAACCCAGTTTTGTTCCTTTTACTAAGCATGATTGATCCTAAATTTCTTCGATTTTTAATTTTTTTTTTTTTTTTACAAATACTTGAACCAAATTAAATCTTGTAATAAAATTAAGTAAAATAATAATGTGAATGTCTTTACGTCTCTATTAAATCAGTAAAAATATATTACACGTAAAAAAAAATCCCTATTAAATCTGAAACAATAGTTGTAGTTATTTACTTGGCATCTCTGCCAGATTCAACTATTGTTCTCATTCAGGTAAGAAAGGCTTTTGTTAACAATATTGTAAAATGTACAATGGTTATAGCATGTAATACTCTTATGAGAAAAGAGACAACTGATAGTGATACCACGATGAGGGCACTGGAAAATAAATTCCATTTTCACCCTATGTTTTATTTTCTATCTATCTATCTATCTATCTATCTATCTATCTATCTATCTATCTATCTATCTATCTATCTATCTATCTATCTATCTATCTATCTATCTNCTATCTATCTATCTATCTATCTATCTATCTATCTATCTATCTATCTATCTATCTATCTATCTATCTATCTATCTATCTATCTATCTAGATGTTTTCAATAAATAATTTAAACTAAAACACTGATATGAAATTCATTGTGCAATTTTTGTCATTGCTTCTACACAGGAATTAAAGCCAGTTATTATCAAACTACTCATTTTTTTTTTTCTTTTAGAATTAATCAACTTGCTGTCTTTGGACATATGTTTATACATCCAAATTAAATGATTGAATGTAAAATATTTGTAGCCATTTGTTTTAATTTACTGATGCATGTTGTTAGCAGCTCACAGGAAATTAGCTGCATCGTTCTGCCTTTACCAGGTGTCACAAAATGTATAAAGTTTGTCATTCTTTTTCACTTAAAGAGACTGACCTTTTATTTATATCCTGAAATAAATAAGACCAATGTTAATATAACAGAATATTTTGCTTTTTGTTGATTACATAATGAACTTCTAAGCTTCCTTCAAACCGCTGCAAACAGCACTTGTAAAGGCTTGATGATGTTGATGTGACTTTGCTATAAAATGAGTTTGATACTCCTGCATAACAACCAACAACTGCGACTGAAAAGTCAAGATTGGCAGCAGTGACCCTGCGCCTCTATGAACAATGGATGGATGTTATTATTATTTTTTGATAATCTCGATCATGAAAAGTCTGCTGTAATGAATTTGAACTGCTTGTAAAGGTTTTCTACAAGCATGTGTCTTTATTAAAAGGGAACTCCAGAAATAAATTCTGTGGGAAATAAGTTTTATGTCATTCATATATATGTATATATACATATATATGGTCCTTCTTAGCGTTAGGACCACTCCAGTTGAGACTGGTGTGGAAAGCACATTACATTGATGGGTAAAACTGGGGTTGAATTATTCTGCACTGATTTTGGATGCTTTAAAACATTGCTTATAAAGAGTCTACAGATAAAAAGTGCATTTCTATATCAGAATTCTATCTTATTTAATATTTCTCATATTTTACACTATCTCAATGCCATAACTTTGTGTTTTAGTTCTTGTTATTTCTAAAATGCTGTATTTGTATTATTGTGAGCTAGTGTTTGTGTCTTATTCTTTGGAGCAGTAAACAAAAATGTAGTCTGGTTATATGGCACCATTTTTGCAATTTGTATTTTGCATAAGAAATCTATGTTGTGTCAAGAGTTTTAATAATTGCTTTTTATCTAAAACATGGTTGTTTAAATACACACAAACACAGTAACAAAAGAAATATGCTCACAAAGATAAAAAAAAAAAGGTCCAGAAGATACAGCTTAATGGTAAGACTTAAAAACTGCAAAGAAACCCAGAAGTTTGTTTCCTGCTTTGTTTATCTTGGGACCACTTCTTCAGGGTCTGCTGCTCCTCCGTGTGCCTTTATCCCAGATAACTGAACACCAGCTCTTATGACTTCTCTGGTCCGGTGGTTTGTTTTTATGGTTTTTGACAAGCTCTAAACTGGTCAGGTGAAGGCACAGATAGATTCTCGGCTGATCAAACTCCCTTTGGTATTACTCACTAGTGCTCAAGGATGTTACAACTTGTCCTAAATGAAGTTAGGAAAGAAGAGATGTTATGAGCATTTTATGTCGGGAAATGATTGTAGGTAATTTGTTTTTGATAGAGCTATGACAAGCAAAGTGAATACAGATGGTTTAATATTATTTTAAAGGTGTTTGTTTAAGTCCAACCCCACCCAATCCCAAACTAGCTCCTGCAGTGTATTTGGATGAATGTGACAGGTAGGAGGGGGAAGCTAAGTTGAGACCACCTCCTACTCAGGTGCTACCTTCACTTTTTAAGCAACACCTTCTACCTGTTCTCAGTGCCTCAGACACCTTTAACAGCAACACCTTCAGCAAAGTGGATCAATTTTTGCAGTGGATGCTGGGATGTATGTAGGTATTTGATTAGCATCCCATTAGAATTTAACCTGGCACTTACCTGCACACCATCATTAAATACCGGACTCTTAATCAAGAGGACATGTTTGGTCCAGGCCACATGGTGTCTACACTCCTTCCTGCAGTTTTTCATTCTCCTGCATCTCACTTCTTCCCTGCAATCCCAACCAGACTGAGTGCTCCACCTCAGTTCCTGATACCTGGACCCTTTTTCAGCTATGAAGCCCTGAGGAATTACCTTCAGCCAGAGCCATGCAAAGAGTCATTGCTGTTGACCACACAGGCAGTTGGGATAGGGCCACTAACGGAGAGTGAAGGTGAGTTCTAACCCCACCTAATATAATTTTGGATTTGCTGGGATATAGTGCAGTCAAACTGGTACTGACAGCTTTTAAGACAGTCTGTGAGCATCAGTGTAAATGTTTACAAAAGACTGTCTAATAGCTCGTAACTAACAATCAATTATCAGACAGTGTTAATGTGGGTCTGGTGATTGCTGCACTAATTATCCAATCTAGGGCCATTAGTTCCCCGTCACCCGTTGGCAGCTGTCTAATTGGTGCTTGTCCCGTGCTTTCCAGATGAACAGAGGCCAGTGAAGCAACGGCGTGCACGCGCCAACTACAGCAGCTGGCAGTTGGAGGAGCTGGAGAAGGCATTCAAAACGACCCACTACCCAGATGTCTTTATGAGGGAGGCCCTGGCACTCAGACTGGATCTTATCGAGGCCAGAGTTCAGGTAACTGGTGCTCTAAAGTCAAACTGGAACTGTTTGAAGGCCATACAGCTGGTAGAAATTTGTTGGTCAGGTTTTCTGTTTTCCATCATAAACATTTATACTGAGTGACATTAATCCCTTAATTTCTTAAATTAGCACTGTTTATTTTAGAGTTATTTATAAGAGCAAAAAATAAAGTCTTAAAATGTTATTCCTAACATTTAGTATTGTGTGTTCCCCTTACGCTTTCTTCTATCTTCTTGTTTTTGTAATTTCACACCTGCAATTCGCTACTTAGGTACATTGAGGGTATTTCTTTTCTATTCTACTCTATTCTATTCTAACTAGCATTTGGGATGTAACAGAAACTGTTTTATCCAAGTATATCCAAACATAGGCTACTATGACGTTTAACTTTATTTATTCAGCAGTTTTATATTTGCATTTTTTTCCTGAATTTATCAATCGTCCTAATAACATGAGCCATTTCAAATAAAATAAATTAGCTAAATAATGTGAAAGAGGGATTCATACAATTTGAGATTTTATTTTATCCCACAAAACTCGTCACCTTGCATATTAATCAAAAAGTTTCCCCTTAAATATACCCTTTGAAATTTTGGATTATTCAATTTCATTTTGTACAAATAGGTAAATATTTAATTAGACAATTAGTAGACTTTTAGAACAATAAGTAAGCTGTGTGATGAAATTAATAATGTTTCTTTAAACTAACTTTGGTGTCAAAGGCTGAATTACAGATGATTTTTCATGCTTTAATTTCATCTAGTTTTGACCATTTTAATTGTTTGGAAAGAAGAATCTTGACCACCTGTAGTCATTTCAGTGCTGCTGTAAAGTTTTTAACCAGTACATGACAGAGATAGCGCTTTACTCCGGTTTTAATCTCTTTACATTGGCTACCTGTATATTTAAGAGTTCATTTAACATTTTTTATCTGTATTTAGAGCTCTAAGTGATCAAGCATAAACCATCAATATTTTACATTCATATTTCTATCCAAACAGTGTGAGATTTTCCAGTTAAAGTTAGTTATTGTTTCCACAAACTCCATTTAGGACCAGAGCAGATCGATTTATAGAGCTACGGCTCCCAGATTCTGGAATGGTTTGCCTCTGTATTTGTGCTGTGTTGACTGTTCTTCTAAGAAGCAAGTCATTATTTTAGATCACATTTTCACTAGTATTATGCTGTGTGATGTTGCATGAATGCTGTTTTGTTCTTTTTCTCTCTTTTTTATGTTTTTGATTTTTGGTGCTTTTACAGTTTTTTTTTTTTTTTTTTTATTGTGTAGCAGTTTTATATCCTGTTAAATATAAGTAAGGTTTACGTATTTCTATTGCAAGAAATCACATGGAAACTTAAGAACCATTTTTTTAATCAATGACACCTAATTAGTTTTTTTATTAATATATAAAAGTACTAGAAAAAAATAAAAATGTTCTCACAATGTTTGACTGCCTGTATGTTTTCCTTTCATTTGCTTTTAGGTTTGGTTTCAAAACCGTCGAGCGAAGATGAGGCGGCAGTTAAAAATCCAGGGCCAGCTTACCCGGCCTCCAATGAAAAGAAATGATGAATCTTGTGAGCAGGAGAGCACAATTTTCATACAAGCAGAAAGTCCCAAGTGCAAAGCTTGGGAGAGACAACAGGAAAGAGAGATCTACCCATGGACAAAAGCTCCGGCTTCTTCAGAGGGTTTGCGGAAGCAGCCTGTGACCCTGAGTTTGGGGAAGTGGGAGAGGCAGGAGGGGCCCAGCTCAGAGGAGCTGCGCTCCTGTAGCATCGCCAAGCTACGGGCCAAAGCCAGAGAGCACGAGGCTGAGATTCACAGCACTGTAAACATGTCAGGCAGTGACTCGCAGGCACAAACGCAGGAAACTGATGCCATTCTCAGTGACTAATCATATTCCTTCTTCCTGTTTATACAGATAAACTCTGGACACCGTCAGCATACAGCCATTGTTTGAACTTCTGGGGAAGCATTTCATCACTTAGCTATTAATAATTGAGACATGAATAAATAAATGTATGAATATATTAACTATATACTTTCTACCCAATTAATAAAAAAATATAAGGGAATTTAATTTACTAAAATCATACCAAAATTATTTTGACTTTGAATATGAATTTCTACAAAAAGGAGTATTTAAAGGTAAAATCAGACGATTTGTGCCTTAATAAATATGAATATATAGGCCAATGTATTGTTTTTTGTGAAAGTGTTCCATTTTTTGTCCAATAATATGAAAAAAAGTGAACAACATTTGATTATATGTAAATTCTAACCCCCTGAAATGATGCTCAGATTGGATAATTTTTAATTAGCTTGTATTTAACAGCTAAGGTGGGAGGTTCGAATTGCTTTTTTTTAGCCTCTATTTAAAATATAAAGAAGTACAGTATAATAGAAGTGAACTCTAGGATATATTATCACAGTTAGTGTTTAGGTCTCTGTATACAGGATAAAATATTGTTTTTGTATGCTTACAATGAAGAAAAAACGTGATTAAATGAATCATTAAATGTATTATTTAGTAAAACAACTAAATCAGGAGACATGTTTCTTTGATTTCTTAGACATAAGAACTGTTGTTTTTTAAGGGCGTCTTTTGTTGTTCTTCCATCTAAAAATGTGTAAAATGACCAAAATATATAACATAAAAAACACATTTTTGCACAAATTTTATTTGTGAAAACAAGAACAACAGAATTCAGGACTTGTATTAACCTGTTAATCTAAGTACGAAAGAGCTAGGAGGTAATAATGGACGTAATAGTCTTGGCAGACTATAAAGTACAAAACTTACGCTTTGTATAGATAAAATTCTGCAATTACTTAACATTTTTTTGAGAGTTTATACAAAGAAATATATGATATGCAATGTGGTTGTCTAGCTGGTGTGACGGTTTACTGTAGGTTATAAATTGTGTGCTTTGTTTAAGATCTGGGGATTTTATTCACACTCATGTCTCTGAATGCAGTTTTCAGCGCACCTTAAATATGATTGATGATATATTCATGGAATGCTCCACTATGCTGAGGCCCTATCAGGTAACAATGACTGATGACAAATGTTGACATCAGGGCACAGCTTAGATAGGATACAGTCAAGAAATTTCTGAATGAGTTCACTAATGACATCCCTGACCTCTTAGGTTACAGTCACACACAGCCAGGATGTCTGCATGTATTGACATGTTCCTCTCAGGAAAAGGGGGAAATAGCTAAAAAATGAAATCATAAATCCAGGTTCTGCAGATAAACTGCACAGTAGAATTTTGTTTTTAGAGACCTTTAAAGTGATATAGTTTTTGTTCTTTTTTTAAATTGTTTTTAAGCAAAGCTGTAAATATAAATGGTTTTAATTAAGCCATAAATCCAAAATTACAGGCGAGAATTTGTCCTTAATAATCAGACTTTACCTTTTTTTTTTTTTTTGAATTTCATCAAGATTAAACCAAATCTCAAAAGTCTTCCTTTAGATAAGAAAAATACCTCTTTTCAAGACGTTCAAATTCTGTCTAGAGTTTATACCACAACAAAGTCCTCCAACAGTGCAGTGAGACACTGCCCCCTACTGGGCACATAAGTGCTTTTACAAACAGAAAAAAATATTTAGAAGAGTCAATCTGCACTCTCTACATTTATTATACATATATATGTATAAAAACCTTAAATCAACATTTTAGAAATATAAAATTATTTGCTACGGTAGCGATTGTCTGATCTAGTGACTATAAATAAACAGTTGTGACAGTTTGAGTGAATAAGGGTCAATGCAGGTTTCTCACATTTCACAGACTTCAATTAAGCCCTGGTCTAATTACATTGCATGAGTCAGAGGTTTGAACCCTCACTGACAAGATCAGTAGGTCACATGTTACTTTTCTAAATAGGTCAGATCCAGCCTTTTTCATTTATTACTCTCATAGAATGAATTACCTGCTAATCTAGAATCTTTTTTAAAGTTTTCTCCATAGCTATTCAATTTGAGGTATAATAAAATATGAAAAGTTGGAGGGTAGCTGTAAAATGTTAACCTACTTGACCACAACCTAGTCCAATAATGGTAAATGAGCATGTTTATTTCAAAATTCAACACAATTTGATGGATAAAATATATCTATTCGTAAAATTATGTGTTACCTTCTAAATATAAGTTATCAGTAACCATATAATATGGCCGCAATCATAGATTACCTCGTATTTGTCTTATATAACATATGTATGCCAATTTAGTTTAGCTTCTAACTAACAGACAGTAGCTACTTTGTGTAACTTGGCAATTGCACATTTTAGAAACAAAGATGACATATCAGTTTCTTCAAGGCTTTCATGTAGCCCTAAATGCTGATGATAAATCACACACAGTAGGCACACTCCTTTCACTACTAGTACGTGTATCCATAACAGCAATAACAGAATTCCAAAAAAGTTAAAAAGAACTCCACTGGGCTTGGTTTCAAAGTCTGAAGACATTTCACTTCCCATCCAGGAAGCCTTTGCAATTCAAAATTTCACACATTTTGGGACATTTTGAATTGAAAAAGCCTGAATGACTGAGAATCTTCACTAGATGATTTGGATGGTTAGTGAAAAAAAAGACAAAATGCAAAGTTATACATTAGAACACAACCAGGTTTAATTAGACCAAGAATCACAACTTTTAACGGTAAAATTGCCAATGGCCTGGACTTACACAGCACTTTTTCCAAGTCAGGAAACCTGACAAAGCACTATGCAATACATTCAGTCATTCAGCCATTCATTCACACACTCCGCACAACATCTATTACTAAACATGCACCAGCAGACAAACACTCGGACAGTCATTAAATGGCTTTTCTTTAATTTCATAGATGTTTACAAAGAGAATACATCACTATGAAGAAAAAGTACGACAGAAAAAATTACATAAGATCAATCTTTTTTTTTTGTCAGTCAGGACAAATGCAGAAGTGGTAATACCACTTCTGCATTAGCCTTCAGTTTATTTAAGGCTTAAACTTTGAATGATCTCACTAGCCTTCTGAACTGTCCAATATTAAACATTTAGAGTACCCAGTTCAGAGTCATGTTTCTATAGTGGCTCCATCTCTAAAACTACTGGTGTAAAACGTGTTTCTTTCCTCCTATGGGAGCCTTACATTTCAGTATCAATTGTTGAATTTAGCCAATTTCCTCTATAATTATCATAAATTTGAATATTGAATTCAAATAAACATGCTTTGTACTGCCATAGAAAGCAAATAAGCTTCTAAAAACCAATAAGGCAGCCAGTAAACCCCTAATTGCTGCAATTTTAAAGAGCCATGCTACTTAAGCTGACTAGTTTAAGTTCATAACTCAACTACACGCTTTAGGTTGAACAAAAATCAATCACATAGGCTACTTTAAAATATTTGGCCGCGGTTAAGCGGAAAAGTACATGAATCATGAATTGCACATTGTTCTTTTTGGAGCCCATTTAAGGGCCAGTTTAATCAGCTGTTGTGAATGAAGGACTACCAGTCAGTGCCAATTAGTGTAATGAGCTGAGAAACCCACACCACTGCGGCAGCAGCAACACAAACTCTTCCCAGAGGGTAAACCAGAAGGAAACCGGACGCAGCTGCTGTGAGCAGGAAAACTTTGTCTCTTTCCTCCTCCACAAACACTCAGAGGTGGAACTTTTCCGTTTTCTAAATTCAGGTCTGAGTGAAGTGCAGCGCTGGAAGCATGGCAGCCATCAAGGCTTTGGAGCAGTGGTGTAAAATGCAGTGTGATGGATACAGAGATGTTGCCATTACCAACATGACTACTTCTTTCAGGAGTGGACTGGCATTTTGTGCTCTTATCCACAAATACAGACCGGATCTCATGTAAGTGTTTCAAACTGCAGGTTGTTTTGTTTTGTCCTAATTATAAGGATGACTTTCTGAATACAAAACTAACTAAACTAAAATAAAAACTTAATCATCCTGCATTTATCTACTAGATTAGATAAAATTTTATCTGTCTAACATCCCTATGTATTCCTTTTGGTTTTTATTTTCAGAGACTATGACTCGCTCAAAAAAGAGGATGTGTTTGAGAACAATAGACTGGTAAGGATGTCCAGCTCTACACCCTTTAGTTTCCAACATGGATAAAAAATTACATTTAAATTGCAAACCATTTTTTTGTGTTTGCCTCTACCTGGGATAGTAATCATTGTTCTGTGTATGCACTTTGATGCTCTATCTCTCTGGTACTTTTTCCTGAAAAGACCTCACTTGGGATGGACTCTTTAAATAACAATTCACAACTTATATGTATTAAATAACCAGGAGACATGACAACAGATTTTGATTTAAATGGTAATCTTACTCAGATCAGAGAAGTTGCTTAGAGTTTACAGAATGGCAGCTGCTCCCCTCTCAGAAAGTGGCTCCGATTAACAGCTAAAAAGGCATTTTTTATACAACTGCAGTCTGCCACATCATCATATTTAACATCATACAAGTTAGCAGATCAGTAGACATCCATGGCTTCAGCCTTATCAAAATATTACACTTCGTTCTTAGTTGAAGGACACCGCTCTCATTCCATTTCCAAATCTTTGCCACGTACAAAATGAAGATTATAACTCTGTATCCACACAGAGGAACTGTCTTAATTAGATTCACTATTGTGGAAAACATCAGTTCTGACAAACAGGCAGTCAATACCAAGATGTAACAAACTCAAACATCATCAGTGATGATTATCCTAACACCACAAAGGCTGCAATATGCAATATTTTTTTTCTTTGCATTTATGTCACTGGTTTAATTTTTGTTTAAGCTGTTTGCACATATTCATACTACAGTCTGCAACTCCACTTAAGACTTTATTATTTTTATCCACTTTATTTGGCTAACCTCTTAGATGGTATAATTGATTTAGTCCTCTGCCATCATATCCTCTGAGAGCTGGGGCTCCTGTAGAGTACTATTCTTTGCACTACTTCCTTGTTGTCCTGGGCGATCCTGGTAAAGTCAGCAAAAACCTGATCCCAGGGGCATGGCTGTCCAGGCTATTAATTTTGAATGAAGCTTGCTGTCATCTGCTATTCGATCCACACCATGATGGATCTCTCTCTGACGTACACTCCTTCAGTGTGGCAAGACTGACAGATTTGTGGCCAGGGACTAGCCTGTTTCATCAGGTTTAAGTTTAGAGTCTCTGTTGATTCTCCCTGTTCTGAAACATGAGTAAAGTAATTTACACTTCTCTATATTTCATGAATTGTATCATGTTCCTTAGTAGGTCCCCCCACTCTTTAAGTTGAAACCTTGTCTGTTGCATGGTGTAATTTTTTAGTCTTTTAAACACAATTGTTAGTGCGATGAATAGCAATTTATATTATCAAAAGTGCTGATGCTAAATTACTGCTGATATAATTCCCCACACGGTGGCAGGAAGTCTTCACCCTTTTCTTGACCCTTCTAAACTCCAGTACTGAATACTTTCATGTTATTTAGTCATTTATATTTTTAAGCACACTGAAATTCTTTCATTGTCAGGAAAAAGCTCTTGAACTATATCTGTTGTATCCTTTGCATTTAAAACAATCCTTTTCAGGCCTTTCAAGTTGCAGAAGAAAAGTTGGGCATTCCAGCTTTGCTGGATGCTGAAGACATGGTGGCATTAAGGATCCCTGACAGGCTGAGCATTTTAACTTATGTGTCCCAGTACTACAACTACTTCAAAGGACGGCCACCAAGTGAGTGATCTCTTTAGCCATTGAAATCCTTTGGCCCTTATAAAAATGTCAGATGCTCTTTGGTGGTTTTGGTGTAAATTTTACTTTAATGTAACTTCTCCTTAGTGGGAGGAGTGAAAAGACCAGCAGAGGGCTCCAAAGAAGAGCCATCTGAAAAGAAAAATCAGCCAGTAGTGGCCAAAATCTTGGAGTCTAAATCTGGCATTGAGAATCGTTTACCTTCCACTATCACTGCTTGTAAATCACCGATGTCAGATAAAGTTGGTGCTCAGGTTTGTATAGTTGATGTCCAAAAATCTCTATCATTGTTAGACCTCAGATGTAATTTAAGCTTCTTTTACAGAGAGTGGTTTTGGCTGATGGTGCAAACAAAACTGGAACTCTGAACAGCAAATGTGTTGCATGTAGGAGCCATGTCCATTTGGTTCAGAGGCACTTTGTGGAGGGCAAACTCTACCACAGAGCCTGTTTCAAGTAAGATGTGTTCATCATTGGGGATTCCTTTTTGATTAGGTTTTCCGTTGGCAGTAACATACATGTAAACTTTCCTCAGGTGCTGCGAGTGCTCTTCTGTACTTCATACTGGAAGTTACAAGCCTGGGAAGGATCCAGGCACTTTTGTCTGTAACACCCATCAGAACAGCCACAAAACTTGCACCTTGAATGCAGAGGTCAAAACTGGATTTTCTAATTCAGCTGTCTCATCAAACTGTGCAGCAAAGACTCTACTAGCACCACCAACTGTATCCTCCGTGCTATCAGCCCCAATTAATGTTGGACCAAAGTCCTCAAGTCCTGTTCAGCATTCCCAAACCTGGACGGCCTCTGCCCAGAAGACCCAGACAGCTCGGCAAAAGTTTTTCCAGACTGTACAAGTTACTCAACCTTCAACTGTAAATGGGAAGCCCATTGCGTCCTCAGGTGATCCAAATGTCCATCTAAGTTCTTCTGATGCAAACAGAGTTGGGCAGGTTATCGGAAAGAAACTGGGAGGGGAAAACTCCAACAATAACAACAAGAACCTTTTTACTATCAGATCTGCAGAAAGCCGGTAGGCATCTTTGCAATACAGTCTAATGCAATGAATATAACCTTGAGCTAAGTGGATGACTTGCTCTCTCCTGTAGATTTTGCACTGACCCATTTTTAAAAGACTTTGTTGGTTTGAGGAAGAATAAAAGCAGCCAAGACCCAGCAGGAAACTGGGAAGGACGAGTTGGTACCAGCCAAACAAACAATGAGGAATCACCATGTCTTAAGACTATCAACAAGGATAATACCAGGCCAACAGCGGTACACAAAACAGCCAAAGGTACCTGCCATGCAATTTCATTTTACTTGTTCTTGAGCCACTATTTGACATGTTGCCAACCCCCTACCCCCATGTCAACCTCATTCTTTCTGTGCGCCTCAGACATTCATGGAAAACAAAGCTCTTTGTCATTTCTGCCCCATTTTCCACAGCCAGAGCATTTGGCAGGCGCTGAGCTGACATTTCTGTCTTAAACTAATGAACTTTTATTGAACTGTCATTCTGGTTAACTCGGGGTGTGTGTGTGTGTGAGAATAGGTGTCAGTTGGGTTGAAGATGGACGCATAATTGTTGGATTTAATTGTGGATTCTATCAGAACTTTTTTTTTTTTTTTGACAATTCATAATAACATAAATGACTTTTTTCTTAATGTATATTTACATTGAGAATCCCATAAAATATAAAAACAGTCTGGACACATTGATATGTTTCTCACTCGAGTGAGATCTCTAGATGCTTTTAAAAAGTGCATCATTGCAGATATGTAATCGAGTTTTGGTGAGCCAAGTGTTGAGACTTATTTCACAGTTGAAATGAAAGTAATAGAGCATGGTCTACTTTCTAGTTATTTCCAGTTTGACACTTTTATCTTCTGCTGTGAAAGTTAATATCTTAATAGATTTTGAGCATTTTTTTTTTTAGTTTCAGACATTATTGTAAGCAGTATATGGCAGGTGCCTTTAGTAGCATCATGTAAATGCCTTTTAAAGAAATTTTCTTTTCCCTGATAATACTAAAAGTATGACTGCTTTTTCTACAGGTCCCATCTACCAGGAGTGGCAAGCGAAGCTTAAATCTGTGAACACCGAGCAAGGGCTAAAGTAAGTTTGTTCAAATGGTTTAATATTTAAGTTCATGGATAACGTGAACTTGGTCCTTAGAATAAAACTACCTGTCTTACCTCTCAGCTTATCCATCCTCTAGAATGCATCGTCGTCGACTTTCCTCCATTCCTTTTGTCCCTGACTGCCTCAGAGTGCCGACACTTGTTCTGTCTCCCATCTTAACAAGCCCCAAAGAGTGTCTGGCTTGATTTTCTTTAACTCTAAATTTTCTTTCTAATCTCTCACTTTCAACATTTTAATACTGCGAAATAGAAGGTGAGGTGGTCTCTAATCCATCTTCTACACTTCCAAAACTTAAAATCATTTAATTGATGCTGTTAAGATGAATTGGCATTGTTGGATTATAAAAATGTTTCTCTTCTGTAGAGCTTGTGAACCTGAAGCCGTTACCAATCAGCCTTCACCTTGTAGGACACCCAGGACTTCCTTTAATCTCTCAATTAGTGCAACAACGCCTCCCCCAGCTCAAACAGCTGCTGTAACTGCAGTTGGCTTTGGTTTGTCTGAGCCCATGTTTATTAAGGAAGCCAATCCACTGAAACCCGTCCTTGGCTCTAAAAGCCTTGGTAAGTCCTTTTAAAAAAAAATTAAGATCACAACCAGCAATTTTTATGCTTTACTATGTATTAAAATTGAACGCAAATTGTATGCAATATTTATCTAAAACAAACTACTTAATAGCTACAACTCTGGTCTCCATTAATAGAAAGACATTGATTTGGCAATGAGGGAACTGTTTCATGTGTGATTTATGAAACTGTCTTATATACAGTACCAAAAGTTTGGACACATTCTCATTCAAAGAGTTTTCCTTAATTTCATGACTGAAAATTTTAGAACACCTAAGGCATCAAAACTATGAATTAACACATGTGGAATTATATATATTGAGGATGTGAATCGATCAAGCAAATTCAACCATTTATCCAAACATAAAAATTTTACTCATCGTTTCCAATGATTAACTTAATTGATCTGAGAACAATTCTAGGTTTCCTTGGATGTGGGCAGATGTAAATGTGGTGGTTGCTGAAGTTCATCTCTTGCCAGCTGAACTTTTGAACTGCCAACCTAAAATATGCAAAAACTCTTGTCTTCTTAGGCTTAAAACATGGTAGCTGCTCACCTGTGAAATTCCCACTCAGACCTCCAGCTGTGTCCCCGGTCCCCATTAATTCAACGGCTGCTTTAGACTGTCTGGAAAATCCCTCAGGTTGGTTTCCACCTGCTTTAAATGTGATCAAAGATGGATGCAATGTAGAACTTGGAGTTGTAGAAATTTTGTGAAGAGAAGTCAATTTTGACAATGTGAGTTTTTATTTTTTTTTCCTGAAAAGCTGCCAAGAAAGGACTATCTAATCCTGTTTTATCTACCTCTTAGCTGCTAAAAAGGGAAAGTATTTGTCACCCACCGCCGCCTTCAGGACTGAAATGAGGTCACCCTCTGTAAGTTCTCTCCATTAAGTCTCTTAAGAGATTAATTAACACTTTCACAAAAATGTTTTCATTACATTCTTTGGGGAGGATGGTAGAGCTTCTTTAGGTCAAGAGTGAAAATTCATAATTAAAATAACAATTTTTTTCCTTTTTTTTTTTTTTTTTCTCCCCAACAGCGGCTGTGTCGTCATATTCCAGTGGAGCAGATTGAGAAGGAGCTGGTTGATATTGAGTTGAACCTGGTTCAACTGGAGAAAGAGGGTGTTGAGCTGGAAAAGCAACTCCGCAATTATGAGGAAGGTTGGTTAGTCGTTCTCTCCATTCTACACTTCATTGTTGACACAATAATTTCAGCTTGGTGTTTTCAGACATTTTCATCAGTTTGCTTTCAATGTGCACTGAAACCATTTAACTGCATCTCATGATTACAGGAAGACATTGAGTCTTGGGTCCAAATCTGTTGTGCATTTTTTTTTCTTTTTTTTGATGCAAAGTGGTGTTTAAGATGAGCTTCACTTTTCACATCCCTTTCTGGTCAGACATGGGTTTCTGTTCCCCCACATTGGTCTTGGAGGTTCATAATCGAAGGAATACGCTTTCCACCTAATGGCCACCACTTGGTCCTCTGCAGTAGATGATGTACACCCAAATACATTTTACTATATGTGTATGGACTTCTGAATACCCTGTGGGGTATCACTTGTGCCCTGACTGCCACACACATTCACTCAGCGTCTGCAGGGTAAATTACCTGCCATTTCTATTACAGTTATTGCTGCCAAATGAGGTGAGAGGCACAGCCAGCCCACAGAGATGTAGCCTTTCCTTTTTGGTGGTGGTGGGAGTGGGGGACCTGATTGCTTTGCTCAAGGTCAACATGACTGGAGTAAAGCGGCATTGAAATAAAGTGTTAACTATATAAACACCATAGAACTAATGCATATTGGTATTTGATGTACAGAATCTCTCACCAGTTCACTTGTATAGAAACTTAAAATGACTATTAACGGCTTCATTTTTAACATCACTGGTGCTGAGGTGAACACTAAGTTTCTAGAATTTCTTTTTATCATGACCTCATCAGTTTGACCAGATGAAGTTGTTCTTGAAAGGTATTGTACATCTGTACAAATGGGTTATGTTTGACTTCTACATGCCCCTCTTCTTTAAGCTGGTCTTTATGGATTCTTTAACAATTTTTTTTTTTTATTTGAAGCTCAGGTCTAAGCTTCAATTTTATTTTGTATATGCTCTTAGATAAAAATTTTACAGCTTTGGACTTACAGTGAGGAAAATAAGTATTTCAACAACATGCTATTCTAAGTTCTCCCACTTCGAAATAATGGAGGGGTCTGAAACTGTCATTGTAGGTGCCTGTCCACTGTGAGAGACGGCAACAACAAAAAAAAAAAAAACACAAAATATATGCTTTTTTTATTATTTTTTTTTTACCATTTATTTGTATGATACAGCTGTAAATAAGTATTTGAACACCTGAGATGATCAATGTTAATATTTGGTCCAACAGCCTGTATTTGCAATTACAGAGGTCAAATGTTTCCTTTAGACAGTTTTATACCAAGTTTGCACACATTGCAGGAGGGATTTTGGCCCACTCCTCCACACTGATCTTGCCTAGAACAGTTGAGTTCCTGGGCTGTCACTGAGAAACACGGAGTTTGAGCTCCCTCCAAAGATTCTCTGTTGGGTTTAGGTCTGGTGACCCCCTTCATTATTTCTAAGTGGAAGAACTTGCAAAATCGCAGGGTGTTCAAATACTTATTTTCCTCACCGTACCGGTTATGTTTTTCTGCGAAGTATTTACTTACTATACTCCGTCCATCCATTTTCTTCCGCTTATCCAGGGGCTGGGTCGCGGAGGCAGCAGTCTACGCAAAGATGCCCAGACTTCCAGACTTACCATGCTATAGCAGATAAATGTGTAGTACTATTCTGCAAAAGCTGTTCAGTTCAGTACTATACTTGCCTGCAGCTTGGGTGTCTGTCCTATGAGGGGAGAGATTCTCTTCTTAAATTGCGAATTCAGACTGATGTCCTGAAAATAATCTAGTTGCAGACAAGCTGATCATCATGAAAATTAAAATGAGCTTTGAGAGCTAATTTTTGAATCTATTCACGTGAATCATCCATGCTGTCATTGTTCATCTGAAGAGCATAGATCTTAAGATGTACATAAATGTTCCTGTTTAGACATTGAGCTTAATTTATCCCTACAGGATTTAATTTATTCTAGTTGGACACATTTAAATGAGATCTGTTGACTTGTATCAGCCAGCCAGAACAGATGAGTTGTTTGAAATAAAAAAAAAAAAAACACTTTAAGCTGGTATTAAAATGGCATTCACTACTTTTAAATGAACTGCCCCTAATTGATGTGTGCATATCAATTATTTCAAATTGCATAACTACCAAGAATATTAATGTAAATCTCATTTAAAATGCATCTTATATTGATGATTTGTTGCAGAGGGAGAAGGGGACATATTGATGGATCCACTGATGGTTGACTGGTTTAACCTCATTCGCAAAAAGCAGATGTACATAAGGAAGGAATCAGAGCTTGTTTACCTGTGAGTAATACTTAAGATGCATAAGACTGGAATTTTGTTTGGCATAAATTAAGTGGAAATCTATATTTTACTTGAACATACCGTGTATAATTTGAAGAGCTTCAGCCATTTAGTAAACTAATCAATGTTTATTCAGTGCAAGAACTCAGGAGCTCGAGCAACAGCAGCCAGGAGTGGAAGAAGAGCTTCGCAGGCTTCTTGAAAAGCCAGGTAAAATGCTGAAATTTTCAACGCAACTATTAAAACATCTTCCTGGGTGAAGAGTTTAATCAACCAGTATAGGCTGTGTGCACACTGATCACATGATTTGATGATCATGGACACCTTTTAAAGGCAGCAAGGCCTCTAACACCAGGTCCACTGGATGTTCTGTACTTAAAATGAATTTCTCTCCAGGATTGATTAGTAGTATTGAGTATTAAAGGTTTGTGTTTAAAACAAATCCTTATTACATTTTGAAGTATTGGCTCAGGAATACAAGGCATTAAGAGTACAGAAACTGTAGACTGTAAGACTTAGGAGACGATAAGCTTTACATAACCTGACAAACTTGGCTTGGATTTAAAAACAAAACACATGCTTGCAAACATGAAACGGTACAATTTCTCATCATGCCTTCAGAATTTTTAACAAGCCAGATACAATACATATATACAGTTTGAATCTGGATTAGCTGCAGAATAAAAATCATGAATGTTTTATATGATCTATCGCAGATAATTTAAAGTCCAAAGAAGAGTTACACAGGGAGAAGAAACTGCTACAGCAACTGATGGAGATCGTTGACTGCAGAAACACAATTGTGCAGGTGCTTGATGAAGACCGACTCAGGTAGCTAAATCTATATTTAGGAATACTTTTAAAAGAGGGTTTCAAATGCTACTTCTATGGTGAGATTATTTTGGCTGGAGTTTTATTTGTATATAGATATCTTTTTGTTCTCCTACCTAAGGGAAGTGGAAGAAGACAACCAACTGAATAAGATGATGCAAGATCTTGGTAAATACTTCAAAAGAAAAAAAAAATACCTTTTTAAATGCATCCTAATAATCATACATTTTTGGTGGGGCGGGGGCAGGAGTGAAGAAAACCAGAAGTAAGAGGAAATCTTTCTCAAGAATGTTCAAGCGAAGAAGTAAAAGGCCTGTTAAGTGATTGGAATGTGTGAAAATGATTAGTCTTTTACATTTATTTAAATCAATGTCTTTGCTGTTTATGAAAATTCACCCAAGTTAAAAGAAGAAAAGTTTGATTATGTTCATTGTTGGGATTAATTCACATTGTTACTCAGGGTGGTTTGCATTTTTGTTTTTCAGTGTTCTAATTGTTTTTCCTCAAGACTCAAAGCCTGAGAGTTTAATTATTGCTGTTTTTAAAAAAGGTTCTACTTGGAAATTGATTTTTTTTTATCATCAGCAATTTTTCATTTATTTGGGCAAATATGATTTATTTCTGTTTCTAACATTTATCTGAGGAGAAAGTATGCATGATCCAATTTCTGTAGGATTCTTCAAAAGTCTTGATCCACAATTGAATATTTAAGTATTTAATAATTGATTTTAACAAATTTACTCAAAGGATATTAAAGGTCTTCATTAACTTTGAATGTGTGTGGTGCCACACATGTTGAGCTGCTCCAGGCTGCAGCTCCTCTCCTGCTGTACTGTAGGTGGCAGCCTGGGTATGCAGTATCACTAGGCAGGAACTTGGGGAAATCCAATTTGCCACAGTACAGACAGTTAATTTCTTTGCTAATTTTATAAATGCTGCAAAAAAAATGTTCAGCTGATGCAATAACGTTATGTGAAAGAGGATTAGGCAGAGCTGTAGCTCATGGCTGAGGAAAGGCTTACAAACTATAGGTTGTATTAAGCATTTTATCTCAAAAGCAGGTTTAATTAAACATTACTCTGCTGATATCTGCATCAGAATAGCTCCATACCTGAGCTATTAAAATGTTCAAAGGATATGTGGAGTTGCTCATCTGTAAAAATGTCTCTTTACTGTTTTTATAATTTTAAATGCTAAAAGTTTTAATAAACTGTAAACTTTTCTATTTATGTAAAACTTTAAATCTATTCAATAAAACTCCTTTACAGACTGCTATGCATGATGACTTTCTTTTCTTTTTCTTCTTTTTTTTTTTCTTTTTCCCCTTTTCCACAGATTATTAAACTAAGGCAATCCCCTTAAGGATGTTTGGAGTTTTACTTCAAATATAAGTCTTTTTATTCTAACAAAACTCTACGCATCAAGACCAAGAACAGACTTTAAAAAGTGCATCAAATTATATTTTAATAAAACCTTTTGAAGAAAAAAGAAAAGTTAAAAAATGCATGCAATATACCAATGACAGTAAATTCTTAACACATCGCTCATTTTGAGATGCATAAAATTGTGCTCACAAACTTGGAACAAAAATCTTTCTAGCTGAGCAGAGTTGGATGATGCTGGTACAAAAAAACCGCCACGCGTGATGCGGGTGACAGTCGAGACTGAATGTGTGATATTAGAGTTAATTAAAGCTTTGCGCCCCATCTACTGCGAATGCTTGCACTTCTGCAATTAAGAATCAAAGGCGAGGGCTTAGTGTCGGGTGGGGTTTGGGCGGTGGGGGTGTCTAATACATGGCTTTAACAGGAATGGGGACCTGATTTGCCGAGCTCCTAGCGACAAGCATTAACAGCCTCAAATTAGAGGTACATTAATATTCATAAGTAAAACAATTCATCCTGTGAATATGTGATGAAATGGAATCCTCTGAGGTGAGCTCTTGTGTCCAGGCTGCCATCGTTCATTAAAATATGCCATTACCCATGAAGTGCTTAATCTTTATGAAAGGGTGGTAAAAATCAGTTTGAGGTGGAATCTATACAGCAGTACGGTTTAAAAGAGTAAATACTGTATATATTTACAAATTTTGATCTAGGACCAAAATGTTTTTTCTTTTCTGAGAAGTGCAAACTGAGATTCAGTGTAATAATTTTACTGCCTCATGCAATATGATCTAGATTTCGTTTTCCCTTATTTCAGCCCCTGCCAGATCCTCTGCCACTAGCCTGTAATTATGATCCTCGAGGTAATTTTATCAGCCTCATTAGCTCTGATGAGTAAACGAGAAGCGTGCTTGTAATTTATTGGCCATTCAGGATGGAGGTTTTATTCTCATCAGAGATAATATTTGTATAGAGGGAAAGAAAAGCACAGTTGTCGGCCACAACTCTTAGACCAACACAGAAATCAATGGTTAGAATAAGTTATTTTGAGATTAATGTGTAGAAGACACAAGTAACTCCTTCGTTTGGGTATTTTTGAATGAAATCTATTTGGGTTAATCTTCATGCGTTCTAAGAAAACAATAGATTCAACACCCCTGAAAACAAAATGACATTGTTTCTTTTTCTTTTAGTTCCCTGTTCATTGGAGATTATCCATTTACTGTGCTGGAAAACGTGATGGGAGCGGGGTAAATACGCTCCCAAAATTCAGTGAGTGTGTAGAAATTTGCATTGAGGGGAAATTATGCATGCTGGCTAGTGGAAATGAAATATATAAAGTCCATGACTGGTAGGACTTGACAAGTGCAGCTTTCATCCATCTCAAATGAATAATTTTCACTTCCCTTAAACATCCTTAATCCAACCATGTTATCAGCGGGCATGCAGGATCCTGCCAGACTTTCCTCCTTAACGGCGCAGCAACTTCTAACTTGCTAGAGATTCTGCTCTGCAGTTTCTTACCACATGGTCTTAGGGACTCACTCTTATCCCTCCCTGCTGGTTTTGTGGATCAGTGAAATTCCTTCAAAACACAATATATACATAACGCAAGTCTTAATAGATAGTGGAATGTCTCACTCTACCCTCCTCTGTGCTGCCTCAGAGGTCGACTTAATGCACTGTATTTTACCTCTGATTCACACTGCCAAGGAACTTGGAGGATGGTGGCTAAAAAACCTATTTGCTCAGTCGCCCTTTGTCCTCTATTTCAAATTTCAGTGACAGAACCTTCCATGCTTGTATAATGTGGTCTGGATTTTTGTTTGGCTGTAAAGGGATAAAAGGGATATTCATGGTAAATTACTCATTTACAGCCCAGCATTCAGTGTTTGGACTTATGTTCAGGGGTATTTTCTTGTCGTCTTTGCTGGAAAATATCCCGCTCAGGATCCCAATCCTTCTAATTTATGCAATGCATTACATTTTCTAAACACTACCAACAATAAACAATGAAATGTGTAATTACTGTTTATGCTGCTAATCCGTGCGATAGCCTCTAATATGAAGGGTTACCTGGCTATTTTCAATATCCGCGCTCTTGGAAGCCTTGGCTTGTGATAAGAATATTAACCTCATCAATTTCAGGTAACTTTCAACGCTTTAACATCTTGTCTCTAAGACCTACGTGTTAGCAGGAGTCTCAGCCTTGGCATTTAGTGACATTTTAAGCCTTTTAACAGAATCCAGACAGGGATTTGCCGTTTCCACCAAAGGAAAATAATTTATATCCTCCTTTCTGAGAAACTGTGGGTAGAAGGATTAAATGCACCAGAGAGATTTGTATGTGTTGCAAGTAAAACAATATTGTGACTCAGTTAATACATTTCCTCCCTTCTACTTTCCCACTTTGAGGAAGTCTGGAGCTGTTACTCATCGGCCTGAAGTTGGCTTTGATGCTTTTAATGTATAATTTCCTCATTTCCAAAGTTTTAAGTGCACAGGTCAGAGAGACGACAGCGCTGTGCTTGCTGGATAAGAAACTGAGGCAATAACTGTCAAAAATGAATTGTTTTGCATTTAAATGCTCTTAAAACCTCTGGTACTGGATTGTATTTAAAATCATAATGAAGTTATATGTGCAAGCACACTCTCAAATAGCATTTTCAAATGACAGTTTGCGACACAAAAGAGCTTTTCTGTGAGCAGGATGAGTTGTGGACTGTGTATCAGCCTGTGTGCATGACGGCCGCTGTGTAGTGGAGACATGCAGGGCTCTGTTCTCTCTATGAGCAGGCAGCTTTGATGCACTCCCTCTCTTATCTCATGCCTGGCAAGGTTAATGAAGTGGTGGCACTTTTGGAGGAAGTAGAAATGGGATGAGTAGCAAAGACCAGAGGAAGCTTGGAGATGAAACGTCCGGCTCTTAGCGACTATAAGTGGCAATTTTTGGTGAATTACATAGACAATAAGGAAGAGAGGTTGTCATCCTCTTAAACACAACAGCCTTCTAAATCTGAAATGGTTGATTACATCTCTTTTAGCCAGAGCCTTGTTAAATTACATTAGCATTTAGTCATCACTTTTAACTTGATCTGTCAAATTTCTTCATACAAGGATATGTTCAGAGCTGGCCTAAGATTTTACAGGACTCAAACCAGAATTTAAATTCTGTTCTTAGAGTATGAATTAAATGCTCTTATAATTCAGTGAACAGAAAATTGGATCTTTTACACTTAACTGCTCTTCGCAAGGCCCTTTAAAATGATCTTTCTGAACTCTTTGGTTTAATCAAACCAACCTACTATCCCATTTTGATGGGATCCCAAGTCTTTAAAATATAAAAGCTTAAAGCTCCTTGATATTTAGAGTTAAAGTTACATAATCTAGATATGTCAAAGTAATTATATTTTCCAGCTGTGCTAACAAAAATGGCAACAGGCTTTATATTTTATTACCCATCATATTTATTCCAACATTGATAAGTGTATATATTTTCTAATTATGAAGTCAATTCTCTAAATATTCACAAAGTAAAAATGTTTTAGATTGTTATAAATCAAAGTAAAATTCTATATTTTTTGGTACATCTGAAGAGAATGACAGCCTTGGCTGATCTCGGTCCCTAACGGTGTATTTTTTTTTTTTTTTTTTTTTTTTTTTTTTTTTTTTTTTTTTTTTTTGCATCTTTTAACCATTACCTTTCTTTTCTACTGGGACTTTAAAGGTCAGTCAGTTGGGCTGGACAGATTCTTTTTCTTTTAATCTTTTTATAGGTCATTCATTGGATTTAATTTGAACTCAAGCTTTGCCAGCCAGACATCAGATAGCTAAACACCATTATATTGACACCACCATGTTTTAGTGTTTGTTAGGTGATGACAGGGCCTCTTCTACCAGACAAAATACTAGTACTTTGGTTCCAAAAACTCTATATTGACATAATCAGGATTTCTTTCCCCCTCATGGATTAATTGTAGAGAGGTGTCTTCTGTCTGGACACAACCCGACTCTTCAGACCTGGATGGTTATTTATTTTAGCAATGCTTTACCTTTTGGAGGGTTTCAGAAATATCCACTACAGAAAACTGTAGTTTTCAATGAATAAGTATTTGGTTCTTGATCGCTTTGATTGCCATGTTGGAATCTCTTTTGACTCCAAACTTTTTTGAAAATCAACTGTACTTTCATTTTTTAAATGGTGAATATTCTGCTTTTAACAAAATTTTCCAAGTTGCAGAAAGTTCTCAATGATATGTGGTAATTAATTTCCTTGAGCTCAGTTTTAAGTGTCATGCCAAGGATCTGAATACTTATTTTCCAATTTAATTTTTTTTCTTCTTGTAAAATAATGTAAAACATGGTTTCACTTTGCTTCAATTAGTTATTTTTAATCATACAAAAAATGAAATCAGTTTTAGAAAATGTAGAAAAAGTAAAGGGTAGGACTACTTAAATATGGAAAATGCACTTTATAGATTAGATATATAATTAGTAATGTTTTAGACATTTTTTTAAACCTTTTTTTCACAGAATAACGAAATGATAGAAATCTTTAATGTCAAAGCCTTTTTGCCTAGATTTCTATCAAGTGTTTACTTTCGTTTTAGTTTTGATGGGATGGCCTCGAATTGAACAAACCAGAAGCTTCTCTTGCCAACAAGGCACTTGTGAAAACTTCCTGAAAGCTGCTGGCTCCTTTGGCCAGCTGACTCTCAAACTAGCATAATGTACTCTGATTAATTAGCATTTAATGTTTTTATTTACATCATATCCTTTGCCATGTTCTGTGTGAAGCTCCAGTAAAGCCATATTGCTCAGTTAGAATGTGATCAATCACTTCAAAGCTGTTGCAACAAACTGCTTAAAAGATGCTAGTTTTAAACACATTTTAAAACCAAATTGACAGATAAAGGGTTTTAAGTCCAATACTGATTATTTTGACATCTGTCTAAAGATCCCTGATATGCACGGCCTATTTTGGCGAGGATGATTTTTGATGCTTATATTGCTGGTTCTTTTATTTGCATAATAAAAATAACATTTTGAAAATCAAACAAGATATGAACAATGGATAGAAATTGGAGGGGGCTGCAATGCATGCGCATCACATGATCTGAAAAATTCAGAAATCATTAAAGAATATTTTAGAGGCCCATCTTGGTATACTTGAAATGGCTCTGAAGCTTTGAGATCTGTGTTCTGTGTGGAAATCTCTGCCTTCTTTTAGGCCCCATGCTGGCCTTTGGGTCCTAAGATTTTACTTAGTTTGCTTATTCCTTAAGTTGGCTGTTATTTATCTGTGTATATAAATTGAGTTTTAGCTTGAATCATGCTGCACAGCAGACATGCGGTGAATATATTTTGAGTTAAAAGATTTAAAATATGAATCTGTGTGGTTTTCACTAACCTATGCCTCAGTCCTTGGTAGGGCGTCTGGAAACTTTACACTTTATCTTTGACAATTTTGGCACAAGCAAACAAACTAGTGTATTTTGTGGAATTTCTCCAGTGTTGGCTCATGGTCACATTATAAACAAAGCAAAAATGTCCCTCTAAAACAGATGTAGTAACAGCTTATGTACTCCTAATACTCCATATACCTTCGCTTATTTTTAATATTTCAATTCCCGTCGCATCTAAGAGAGCTAATAGGTAAACAGTCTTGAATGGAAGAAATGAGGCAGGCCTACATGCCAATGAATTAGCATATAGATGAGTTCATCTCATACAAATACTGCTCTTTAGCCCAGAACTCCCCGTGCTGAGCAAAGATCATGTATGTAAAGTAAGCATGCAGGAAATGTAAATTAATCCATTCCAATCATCATTCAGTCTAATAAGATTTTTTTTTTCTTCATCCCATCTTTCGTTTGTCCAGAGTTCCTCAAACGGCCAGTTAAACTATTGCCCCTCAATGCATTTTAATTGTTTAACAGAATAAATACAATTTATAAACAAAATTTTCCTGATAGCAGACATTAAATTGGTGTCGATAACAAATGAGCATAAGGGCTGTTGCTTGTACCTCAGAATACAATGGGTTGGCCTTTTTCTGTTAAGCATAAATAAGCCACCTTAGGGTTTCTATGGGAAATCATAATACATTCTTTCTGTAGAACGGAAATTCTATTTTATAAGTGCCATTGACAATATGTTGTTTTATCCTCATTATTGTAATTCCATAAACAAACACCGCCTCTGTGAAACCACACCATTTTATTACATAGCTCCTTTTAATATGCTAAAAGAAGCTTATAGAATTGGGTCAGCTAATTAAGCAATTAGCTTATTTCAGCTCTGTGGTCAGACTGGTGCTAATCTATGCCTTTCTGAGCCAAGATCTGTGAAAACTGAGAGCTTGTGTGTCTCTCTATCCCATCCAGTCTGACAAAGGATCATGTTGGAAGCCTCTCCTTCCCCTCTGCAGAAAGGCAGAGGACTTGTCTCCTCTCGCTAATGCTCACGTTTCTTATGCAAATCCCTACAAACTGAAAAGGCTGTTTATTGTCTAGTTAAGATACTGAGACAGTTATGTAGTGTTGTTGAAGTGTTTGCTTTCTGCATTTTTAGCTGTGTTAACACACAGAGAATCCCAGACAGATTACAGTTTTAAAGCCTTGATGACTGTTGGTGGCTTTCAGTAGAGCCTACCACATGGTTTCATGCAGTGTCACAGCGGAGAAGTAAATATATCAGTTTAATATCCTGATTTCTATGTAACTTTCTGACATTTGGCAGTTCCGGAGTTAACCTTTGAAACTTCTGAAGCATGTTCATTTTTGGTAAATAAATTTGACATCCCTGCTTTGGTTCTCAGAATTAAAACTTGCAAGCTTGTGGCAATTACTGCAATTTCATTATGTACAGTTAATACGTAACAGATGAACATATTGCAGGTCAAAAATATATTGACTTTTACTATACTTGGCAACAATGGTGTCTCCTTTGAATCAGCCACACAAATCAAGGCCTCTGTGAAAAGTTGTAGGGTTTATTTTTCAGAAAAAAGGCACTCTTATCCTGTATATAATGTTTTGTATGGTTTAATAATAAAAAAAGGAAATGGGAGATAATTTTACAATATTTTACAAAAGTTTTATGGAAGTAGAAAATCGCACAACATTTCTACAGAACTGTTCCAATGTGCCTGATAAGATGCTTTTAAAATTGTCCATCCTGGGTCACGGGGGATGCTGGTGCCCATCTCCAGCTGTCTACGGGTGAGAGGCGGGGTACACCCTGGACAGGTCACCAGTCCATCGCAGGGCAACACAGAGAAAAACAGGAAAAACAACAATTCACGCACACACTTACACCTAAGGAGAATGTAGAGAAGCCAGTTAACTAACAGTCACGTTTTTGGACTGTGGTAGGAAGCTGGAGTACCCGGAGAGAATCCACGCATGCTCAGGGAGAACATGCAAACTATGCAGAAACTATCCAGAACCTTCTTGCTACAAAGCATCAGTGCTACCCACTGCGCCACTGAACAGCCCTTTTAAAATTGTCCTTTTAATAATATATATATATACTTTTTAATTAAATGGCATACTGTATTTATTATGTTACCCAACCATCTGTGACCAATCCCAACCACTAATAATGACACCCTATATGTTTTATCTAATTTGTTGGAGTGTTTTTTTTTCCTCATTGGTTGCAGAGTTTATAAAAGGTTCAACAAAATATTTAGACACCTTAACCGAAGAATGCAGAAATTCTTTTTTAATGGACTGTTTGACCTGGCTCATGTCTAAAACAAGTGTATTTGGTTAGTATGTTTGTTTATTTTAAAGAAAATTTCAGGCTGCTGTTATTCTCTGGTGACTGGTAAGTTCTCTTCCTTGTCAGGTTGATTGACCTATCGGTGACCAGGCTGGGGCCTGAGCCTTTCAGTTGACACAGTCCTTGGAGTTGGGGTCGGAATCGCTTTAGGTTTTCAAGGGGCAACAGGGCCAGCAGATGATGCACTGGGGCACGTGGTTGGGTGTTTTACCTCGGCACAGCTCAATTGCTGGGCTGCTTGCACCCTGGTATCGATTGGTGGGTGCCATCTACCTAGTCCCATGGGTTCCATCTGCAGTTCCGACACCGGCCAACTATCTGTCTCCGGGTCATGATGACTGTCAGCTGTGATCCGCTGAAAGTGCTGAAACTGGACCAGGAACTTCAGACCTTGCTGGCCAGGTGCCTGTGGTCCACCCTGAGACTTTCATACAATGTGTTTTCTCGTGCTAAAGAAGACAGTGGACCTTCACCCAGTTTTGAATCCAAGGGGTCTAAATGTGTTATTGAAGGTAATGTCTTCTCTCTTGCTGATCACCAAGAAAGTTGTTGCAAGCATTGTCCCCAGGGAATTTTTTTTATGTCAATCTATCTGGTGGATGTTTAATTTCCCTTTCCCATCATTGTCTATCATTGGCTAATTCTCTGCTTTGCATTTCAGGGAAGGAACTTTCAGTTTTGAGACCCTTTGGTTTATTCCTTTGAACCAGATGTTTTCAATGAGTGTGTGGCAGTGGCCCTCTCCCTTCTGCAGGCACAGTGTGTGTGGATCCTGCCCTACCTGGGCGATTGGCTCATCTAAGCTGCAACTGGTAGTTTACGTAGGGCACTCAGACTGGGATTGCTCATGTGTGTGACCTGGACT
This sequence comes from Cyprinodon variegatus, assembly GCF_000732505.1. Taxonomy (NCBI): domain Eukaryota; kingdom Metazoa; phylum Chordata; class Actinopteri; order Cyprinodontiformes; family Cyprinodontidae; genus Cyprinodon; species Cyprinodon variegatus. The sequence goes on from NW_015150848.1 coordinate 283,783, forward strand.
TGTGGGCAAAACTACAAGAGAGCAAGCTGACTCGATCCTAGAAGACTGTGCTTCTGGGCATTACCTTTGATTCACTGCTGATGACTGCTTGCATATCTCCTCTCCCCTAGGAATACTCTTGCTACAGCCGTTACAAGTGTGACAAAGTGGCCTACATCAGGAAGGACATGGGGTTCTGTTAGTGGCTCTATTTTGGCTGGTGAGGACCTGGTTGCCTCTGCTACAGCCCTTACGTTGCAGCAGTTCTGGAATATTTGCTTTTCTTCAGCGGCTTTTGAGTCCTGGGTGGCCCCCATTCAACTTGAAAGTGTATGTGGCTGCCATTTCCTGTTGGCATTTCAGATTCGGTGGTTGCACTGTTCTTGAAAATGGCCAGGCACATATGACCCCCCACACATCCTGTGGCACCTGCATTGGACCTTCCCTAAGTGATGGAGGCCCTCCAATGCTCCCCTTTTTAAAGCCTTGGCCAAACCAACTAAGCACCCAACAGTACAGTTGACTTTCAGGAAGGATGGAAAAATGTAATCTCCCAAATTATTCCCATAAATTTCTCTGATCAGTTGGGTAGTTTAAAGTAAAATGGCTTTTACCAAGAGTGAATAAGAAAATCTACTCATGCAGACTCCAATATGAAACAAGCTTCTTTCAGGAAATTATAAGGTAATCAAGCTTATGCAGCAAAGTTGCAGGACAGCATAGTTCTTACAAAAGGTTCCCAAACACTTGATTCCTGGGATCTTATCTGCTCACTCAGGAATAAAGGTGGTAGCTTCAATTAGAATGGCTTTGACCAGGAGTGAATCTGCTTGTGCAGACTCCAATCTTAAACAAGCTTGTTCTTTTAGGAACTGAAGGTGATCAACCTTACCCAGCAAAGATGAAGCATACCATAGTTTTTACCTTAAGATTCTGAACACATGGCACTTTAGCTGTGGCAGACATGTCTCACTAGCAGTAAACAGCTGCAAAAGAGGTTAGAAGCTGGACTTCCTCACTTATTTTTCACCAATGGTGTGATGTCAGAGCTCCAAGGCATGAATGGACCTGTAGCTATATATTTTTTATGAGAACAAATTACCTAACATGGTGTGTATTCAGGAGGTGTTTGAGTTTTTAAATATTCAAAATACAGGTGGTCAAAAGTGTGCCCATCTAATGTATCCAGTATATAGCCAATAAAAATAAATCTGGCAATTCTAACAGGTCTAGAGCAGAATGTTTTTAATCTGGTCTAATCTCAGTAAAGATTAGAAAAAGGTTGCCTCTGTGTACTGTGTAAACATCAAATTTTATTGCTGCCATCATCCTGGGGAGTTTTTTGTATTCTTTTGTTGTATAATGCATCCAAACATTTTGCATTTATGCCTAGCCTACCAATATTGTAAATAATGAATTTGGTAATTTACTTTTTGTTTTGCATCTGCTGAGAATAACCTTGTTTTAGCCTTGTCATTCAGAAATATTGTCTACCTTGAAAAACAAATACAGTGTTCAGAGAGGTTTCATTGATCCCAAAAAATGCTGTTGACTTTGCAAACTGTCCAATAATTTTTTGTTTATGGTTATGAATGGCCACTTCAAATTCAACTCATCTGTTCAGACATAACAAATTGATATTGATTAGAAGCTGTTTTAAAGCTTGATGTATAGGTTCTAGTTTCCATTTAGATGTCTAGCTGCATACAGTATCAATCTAACCGCTAATGTCATCTTATGCTCATCATGACTGTCGTTTTTGCTGCTAAATGATGAATAATATTGCCATTTACAGCAGTTAAAATCTTGTGCTGTTTTAGATGGCTAGTATACTTCTAAACTATAGTATGCTAATAGCATTTTGATGAGAAATCTGACTGAGAAGTGTACCTAATTGAAGCAAAAGGCTTGAAATGCATTGTTAACGGGTCAGAGAGGCACCACTTACGGTCATGATGATGATGTGCAAGGTGTGGAAATGCATTTCCAATCTTCCTGGCTTGAGCCCATCAGTTTCCATTCAGAAGTGTATGCACTTGTTCATTAAGCTTATGCATATCATCATCTGGCGCACTCATTCTATCAGGCAGATATGGCAGGGATAAAACGATGTGAAGGATGGAAATTCAAACAACCATTCTCATTTGCAAAGGTCATTAAAGCCTGGCATACATTAGAAAATCTGCTAATTATGAAATGGCTTAACTCCACATTCAGTGGGATTATGTCTGCTCATTCAGAGTATGTTGATCCCCTCCCCTATTTGCCACAAGACAGTTGATGTATGGGACTTGTGGAACAGAACTAATGTCCCCGTGTTTGTCGGTCATCTTATGTGACTGTAAAAGTCCAAAAACTTGACATGTTATGTCAAATCAGGATCCACATCAACCCAACAAAACATAACGTTTAAGAAATTGTGTGGTTTTGTTTTATCTATGATTGGGTTTAATCCCCTGTTATTTTTTTTTATTAAGTGAAGTATTTATGAACCAGTAATATAATTTATATAAAAACCTTTCAGTATTAAAAGTCGCAACATGAACAGCATAATACAAATGTAAAAAGAGAACCTCCAACTGCTTTTCAAAAACCCCTGTTCTACTTGAATTTCAAAGTACAATTGAGTACTGAGATGGAAATATGATATTCAAAAAGGACGTGGCAGTCCTGGTTTCAAAAATATATCACTAATTGAGAATTGAGAAATATATCCATAAGGTATATCAGATTTTCACCTTGTTCTGGTGTATTACCCAATACTGCCTTTAGTACAAGCTGTTTGTACATTTATTTGCAAGTGGATGCAAAACATACAGGCTGTGTAAAAGAAGAAAAATCCAAAAGATTTCAAGTTGAGTTTGTGTTAAAAGTGTCCTGCTTTTATCTCTGACAATATCCTGGTCTATCTTGGACCTAGAAATAAACAAGCGGTATTGGCAGACTGTCACATAACTTCATCCCCATCTCTTACTGCTGGTTGAAAGCAATTCTGTAATGCACAAACAGTTCATACTCAGGGCAAGGACATCTCATAATTTGATGCTGGTGTAAAACTTCTAAAACAAAAAAAAAATTGCTCTAAACAAGCTTTTTAACTGGTGTTTTAATGATCTGAGTCCATCTGCTAACTGCCTTCTGCCTATCTGACGGTCACAGATGTAACAGATCTAGAGGGACAATATACACATTCCTCCTGAGCATAACATATCCCAAAGCATCCCCTAGACACCAGTTGTACACTGGCTTTGGAGACTCCTGATATTTGCACAGAACGACTCTTGTGAAAATACTTCCTTAGAGTCTAAGGAAACATGATAAAGTTACTCCATTTCTCATGATCATACGAACAAGATAAAGTATATAAAGAACAGTATATCTGAAGCTTTGTTTTTACTGCATGAAATCTGAATGGCACCTGAAGCCCTGGTTTGCTTATGAATGCCTCATGCCTGAGCAGGAGATAATTAAACACAGCCAACTCAGGCAAAACCCTTATACAAATGGACAGGTTCAACTTGTGTTTATGAACCATGTACTTTGACATAGCGGGGCTGAGTCTTTTTGTTGTTTCTGTAATTAAAATGATAACTGGCAATACAAACTTATATTTCTGTGCAACTAGGTACTATGTATGGCAAACAGTCATGGTTTCTTGAAAACAAAGAACAAAGTGCCCAAAAGGCTACAACTTCAGAAGAGCGGTTGACAAATCAATCCAATGTTATTCAGTTTTGAAAGGTTAATCTGAGATAAATGTAGAAATTTATGTTTTATTAACCACTGTTGTGTTTTCTGAAAGGGGAAAGATACATTTAGATACATTCCAACAAGATTTCATTGGACCTTTGAAGAGGCACTGCCCAGACAAATCCCAGGTCCTTTGCCAAAATCAATAGTGACCACTTTGAGCTTTTTAACATTTTTGTATGTTGTTTAACTCTAGCTATCAGGGGTGTTAGTTATCAAAATTACAGAGCACATGATTCTGGTGAAAATAGTTGAGTAAATTCTACATGATTGTGTGTCTTGTGGTAGCAGAAAAGGGTATCTTCTGGCAGAAATTCCAGGCAGTTTGTAGATTTGTGGCTTTTGTTTCTAACTCCTATTCCTTCACCTTTAACAGGCTGAAAAGTAAGAGACTTCCCTACCTTCAATAGTGGGTAGGAAAGGAATTCCTAACTGCTGTACACAATCTGAACAGAAGTTTTGCATTTAGCGGAGCAGGTTGGAGTTTCTACTGATTCGTACTGTAGACCTGCTGTGCTGAATCTGGGCAGCCTTTACAGACATTATTATGGGACGGAAACATGGGCACATGAAAGATGCTAGTCAAATTGGGACCTTAGCCTTCCACAAATGTTGTAAAAGGGTTGAAGCTGTCTATTATAAAACCCAAAATACAGGAGGGTGTGTATATTTGAATGTCGATCTCAGAAATAATGTGTTTTTGTTTACCTCTGAAGCATGCTGTGCCTATATGTCCTTTCATGCAATGTATGGGAATAATTTATCTCCTAACTGTGAATAGGGATGTTGGGTAGTCCCTGTGCTGAAGCATTCCTTCCTATTCCTATCTCCTTCCTTACTGCTAACCGTATTCCAAAAGGTTTTTATCATGACTCACTTTCAGTTTGGCTTAAAGTGGAGGATTGTCTTTTTACAGGTGGATCATCAAAATAAGTGGTCCTCCTAATTGTCAACCATTCTGGTGATATGTTTGCGTAGGGCTGTCCTATGTGCTCGTCCCCATTCTCACTTACCTGTGGTGAGTCTGACATAGTGAAAAATTTGTAAATCTTCTTTTGGAAAATAAGCTTGTTTGACTGATGTAAAGAGCAACTTTTAAACAGAGCCTGCACGATAAGAAATGGGCTTGTGCATGCTCTTGCATGCGCTTATTAGGCGTTCCCCCTCAGGAGGGGGTACAGGGTTGTGCATGTGCATTTTTTTTTTTTTTGAAGTGGAGAAGGCAGGGTTTTTCAAAAATTTGCAAAAATCCTCCACTATACTTTTAAGTGTTCTTACTGATTTGCCTGATTCGGAATGAACCAGTGTCTTTGGGTTGTTATCAAAATAAGGAACCCCTAAGATGAAATTTTTGCTGCAGTCCACAAATGGGGTTCTTTGGAGATCTTATAACCCTGTTCTCCTTCCACCTTAATGTGTTTGGTGACAATATAAACTTGAACCCTCATTCAGCCGAGTGGCCAGTAGCCAAAGGTTGAGATCCTCTGTGTGTCTCGTTATATTTATTCCTCAAGGAAACAGAAGGTCATAAATTATCAGAGGTTTGAATCCTCTGATCGACACAAAAAGAAAAAGGTTTAAAAAGGTGTAGGTATATTTATCTGTAGAATCATAATGGCAGTTTTAACCACTTTTTTTTACCCCAGAAAATACATGTGGGAAGCACCTGATGATGTTGCTGATGCTTTTAGTATAATAATTAGAATGTTTATAGTTTTGTAATTTGCATAAGTCTTGTTAATTTGATTACCAAGTCTTATGCTTAATGTTTACAGCTAAGATATTTAATGACCAAGTTTTCATCAGTTTCAACTTTGGAACTGAATCAAATATTTCTCATCAATGACCTCCTATAAAAAAAAAATTCTCCAATTATATATTCTTTCAAAAATATATTTAATGTTCACATAGATAGGATGGATTCATTGTCCCAAACTGGACCTTCCCAAATTCATTCCTCTCTCAAAGACCTTGATGGATCAAATCACTTTGAATTTGGTCTGTATAATAATCCAATTGCCATAAAGACAGGCGGTAGTGCTCAGATCTTTAAAAGGTTAATAAGCCTCAGCTGTGGCTTGTTTCTCTTGGGTAAATGTCACTTAGACACAGGCCATTGTGGGTCAAGATCTCCCACCAGATCTAAATTTAATCACACAGCATTGCCTGGCCCTGTCCTCACCCTCATTAGTCCTTGGTCTGTGCAGGAGTACGATCTGCCCTCGTTCAGCTCTGCCACTCTCCATCCAAGCCCTGACTGTGACCCAGACGTGCCAGCAGACACAAACTCAGAGCAGACATCAAGTCCAACAGTTCAACAGATCTACTGTAGATTTGCATGACATCTGGGTTCTGCTGAAGAGCTTTTCATCAGGGTAAGCTACAAAATTCACCTTTTACCATTATACCATGTGTTCTGTTGGCTCGGCTGTCACCTGGTGCAGACTTGTGCCACCTGTCGGCTTGCCCCAGATAATGGCAGAATGACCAGAATGATTCAAACAGCCGTCTTGTCTTAATTATCTCCTCTGAGTTTAATTAACTAGCTCATCTATTGGCCACAGGATGGGGAAAAAAAAAATAAAATGAATCATCTAAAATCACACTCACAGAGATGGAACAGAAGATTTTTATTTTGTTTGAAGCTATTAAAATGCATAAGATGCATCTTTACAAATAATTCCTGTCTATGTTTATGATAGATACATTTCCACATTATAAGTGGAAGAATTTTCATTCCACTATTCTGTATGTTGAAAATATAAATCATGGCGTAAGGACTCCATATGGAAAATAATGCAAAATTATTTAGTTCTAAATGCTAATACAAATTACCCACAAAATGGGTAATAATTCCTCTGCCCTGCAGAAATGATTAACATAATTCTGATAAATAGGCAGATGGCAGAATGTGTGAATTGAGGTAGATTTATCTTAATTAATATCTTGAACCTACTTGGCGAAAGGTAAATGGCTCCACCGGGGCCAGGGATGTTCCTCTGTCTTGTGTGCGTATCTTTCTCCTGGCCTGACATGTAGTAGTGGCCCGAGGATATTAAGTTGCTCTCCAGGTATGCATCAAACCAAGGCAGCTTGCTGATAATGAACATATACCCAGGCAAGCAAGCTGCACGCACACTCGTACCCACACACACACAGATAAACCCACCCACACAACATATACACCTCATGAAATTCTCCACTTTTGTTTTATTATTTTTTTTTCAGCGATTATGAGCTTTATGGGGCCAACATTATTAATCATTCCGGTGAGCTCAAATTTCTTGCGTTATTGCTGGTGTCAAATAAAACATACATTTCTTTTTACTCATCACAGATTAAAGCAATTAAAATGTTAATTATTACTAGTAGAAAAGGAACAAAGGAATTTAAATAAATTGATGTATTGACGTTTTTTTAATTAATTCATTCGGGTTCCTACTGTGTTGGGTAATTATGCTTAAGTGTTTAATTACATATTTTGATGGGATCCTCAATTACTCTGGCTTAATAAAATATCATTAGCCTGTCTCCTAGGTTTTAAGCTGTAGAGACGTACAGCATTAGTTGATGTATTTAAATAAATTGTTAGATTAGAGACTGGTAGGCATATGGTAGGTGTCCAGCTCTCAATCTCAACTAAATCTCTGTTAACCTAGTAGCTGCTCTTCACATCAAAGTTTGACACAGCAGCAAACAAACAGTGTCAAATTTACATATTAATTAGCAGCAGGGCTATTGGTGTAATATGAATTCAAATGTGGGGCCCAGCCATATACTGCGAGCTACAGTGCCGCCTTGTGGGAGTCTTCAGCTCACAATCCTGCGGAACAATGGGAAAAATTACTCAGACCTAAAGGCCATTGAAACCCTCCCCAGCACAGACGTGATAGGTATTATTACCAGGCGAGTGTAAATATTCAATATCCTTTCACTGGCTGTGTGTCTTACAAATCAATTTGCAGGGTCACAACATCAACTGCAAATATATGCAAAGCACAGATAAGCACCTAGTTGTCACCCATCCAGTGTTGCTCAGTCAACCTCCTCTGTTAGAATGCACATAAGGAACGAAAGCTGCCATCTGGTCGCTGTATGAAATGATCTTGTTCAAATCCTCCGAAAGGTTATTGCAGTTATGCGAGTGATCCATCAGCTTTTCTGCTTGTTTTTGCAGAGCAGTGGGACGGCTGAACACATTTACCCTCTGTGTTCTGCAGATTGTAGCACCCTCAACATGGGTTTTTTTTTTTTTACTTTTTTTTTTTGTGCATGTATTACATTTTCTTGAAAGGAACAAGGCTCTGCGCAATGGCTCAAAGGAAAGATCCTATAATTAGAACAGGGTTCACTTGGTTAGCAGGTAATTTACCTTTAGGGTGGAAGTCTAATTATTGCCTTTGAAAAGCTAATTTGGCGTCAGACACTTCAGGTGTCTTTTCTCTATACCAAAGAGAAAGGTATCCTGGAGCGCTGTCTTGTGCCTGGTGGGTTTACTGCTTGATGTATACATAGCTAATTCTTCGGAAACATGAGTTAAAAAGCAATACAAGGAATGTACTCTTTTTATTTATTTTATTCTTTTTTCTGCAGGAATCTAGAAAGACAGCACTCCTTGACCCTCTGATAAATGCTCTAAGAAGAGCATTTATCTGGCAGATGGTGTTTGTGAGTGACACTGGTTCCCAGCAGAAGCAGGGCCCTGGGAAACGATCACAGCCAAGTCTCTGCAGAGCAAACCAGCTTGGTTACCTGACGGCATATGCTCTGCTGTGGCCTACACCTGCTGAAGGATGCCTTTCACACCACACTCCCCGGACTCTGCCTCTGAGAGGGGCTGTTAATCACAGCTCAACACTCATCCAGGCACTTTTAAAAATGATAAACAGCTCTCCAACACAGAACAGGTTCCTTACTTGAACTTTGCATATTGACAGTTTTTTTAGAAAAAGAAACAGGATGATGTTTTTGTTAACACCATTTAGGAGAGCCTGAAAGCTGCTATTCTACAACAGAATTAGGATTCTCTAGACAGACATGGCCTCTGTAGGATTTATTACAGTCTAAGAAACAGAAATACTTTTAAGGCCCAAAAACGATTTAACAATTGCATTAAGTTTTGCTGCATATTCTTTAACAGATTAGATACCTTTGAATTAATGAAAAATAAGAACAGAATAGACACTTTTTAAATTCCCAAATGTTTTATTTTGAAACCCAAAGTTGCAGAGACCATCTGTGAAGTAAAATGATGTTCAGAATTAGGGGGTGTATTACACATTTGTTAGCAAACTCTTAATTTGTTCACTTTTATTCTTTTGAGAACTATTTAAAAATAACAGAAAAAAAAGCCAAAACAATAGCATAATCATATAAAAAAACCTCAATTCTAAAAAAAGACACATGAAGGACGGGTCTTGATAATTCCCAATATGTAAATATTATTTTTAAATAGATCAAATAAAAAAAGTAAAAGCAAGTATTTGGAGCATTGCACACACTGACATAAGGTGTTATTTGTTTTGTAACTATGATATTTGATCCAGAAATATTGTGTTTTGACAGAATCACAACTGCTCACTAACCATTTGTCTGCAGAACAGTCACTGACAGCTTCTAAAAAGCTGAAAAAGCTTGATGTTAACAGATTCCTTTATGTTATAAATATTAGCAACATCAGAATTCTGCACATGTAATTTGTAAACGCGCTAAAAAAACATCCAACTATTACCCATCTACTAGACTGTACCTCACAAAAACATATCAAAATGTTTCTAAATAAAATACAAAAATATAAAGCGGTGATAAATGGTTAACAGCAGCCTTTTTTTTTTTCAAAAATCAATTGTTATTTTCTGCTTAAGATTGTAAATGTGTGTTCCCGTTCTTAGATTTGTTGCTGTTTTGATTAACCTGACATAATATAGTTAGAAGTTAATGACATGTGTACATTATTAATGATAAGTGCAATCTAGAAATTACAGTTTGTATAATAATCTGCAGATGGCTTTTTTTCTGGCACTTAGGGAGTGTTTAACCAACACTGTTGTGTATTCCAGCCACACCAGCAGGGCCTGAAGGACAACAGTGTCCACAGCCACAGAGATCAGTAACAGGTCTGCTGCTGAAATATGTGCAAAGTGTCAATAGTCTGGATCCCCTCTGTCCAACTGGAAGCCATTGAGCTGCTAAAATAGAACTGGTGATTAGGACGCAGTCACCCCAGTCAGTGCCAATTCAGACGTCTCAGCAACCATGGGCACGGCAGTTTGATCTGCCTTGCTGTCATTGATTCACAAGGCTTCCAGCTGGAGCAAAGATCCCTGTTGAAGCGTGAGATAGAAACCTCTCCATCTTGGCACATCCTGACTGGCTCAAACCCCTGCAGGCCATTAGGGAGAGAATATGTTGTTTTTCTATTTTTTTCCCCTCCCTCCTGAAGAAAAATACAGTCTGTCTTCATGCTATAACAGCCATTACTTAATTGTGCCGGATTTTCTGAGCAGAGTGTTGCTTTAATTAAGCAGCTAATTGCTATGTAGCTCTTGATTAGCTTTGGGGGATGGGAATGTTCAGACAGGCTGATATGTTGTGCACACTTCAGAATCATTTACAGAAATTGAAGCTAATTTCGCTCTCTGTCTATTGCTGCATTAATTTAATTTGGGTTGCTTTTAGCTCATTAACACTTCTAATTAATACGTTGACATCACTATTAAGATGTCTCTTTGAAACTGGTGTCTCCTGATAATCAGGATGGAGGAGGCTGACTGATGAAGTGAGAAACTGGCTGTGGAGACTGTTAAAAACTGTCAGACTGAAGAGGAGGACGACACCGTCCTCATTTATAGATCCCCACCCTAATACTTTATGATAGTGGACACTAATAAGAGACTGTGGCAGGTGAGGTGACCTAATTGGAAATGAAAGGAATGCTGATTGTTTTAAAATCTAACCCGGTTTCATGTGGGTCTGTGCACATGCATGTGTGTGTGGCGCTCTTGGGAGTTGGGGAAGGGGTGGAGGAGCATCAGGGCCAGATGCCATACACAGCTGAAGATCACGCCTGAGTAACTGTGTGTTTGGGTTTGTCATTTTAATGAGCTGAATTTAGTGACTATGGGCTGGTTACGCTGTGTGAAAAGCCGAATCGCATTACTATCACTTTAACCAGCCTTCCCTGTATAGGACATATGAGGTGGGATTTTCTCCAAGTGGGATCTTAGAAGTAAAATTTGAGCTAATAAACTGGTTTGGATTTTTTCCCTTGATGATTTTTTTCTATTACAATAAATCCGACTTTAGGATGTGCATTTAAAAAAAGCATATCTTTATCTTAAATATTAAATTGCAAAGTGTGAGTAAAACCACAGTTTGAGGAAGAGCCATGTTTTTCACCACATGAACGCTAACCCAGAGCAACAAAACAACTCGATGATGGACTTCCTCTCACGGTGTCTCCTTGCTTCCATAAGTTGAGAAATAGACATTGACCGAAGGGGGATTTGGTTATTTGGAACAACAATCAATAGTGGACCTTGTTTTTTCTGTGAAGTGCTTTTGGCGGGTATTCCTCAGGACAGGCCACGCCGTAGGAAAGCCTTCTGTTTAGCACTTCATTAAAACTCCCTCTAATAGGAGCCACCAGGGAGACGCTCCCTGCATCATGTGTAAAAGCGATCAACATCTGCATCAATTAACCTCCTTATCCCCTCGGGGCCCATTAGAAAGAGAAACACCCTTTAAGGCTGCATGTGGTTTTTAGCTCACAATAGAGTGTGAACAGATATAATTGCTTGTTTACTTTAAGATTTATTATTTTTTTTTGCTATTTCTTTGAGTATTCAGAGAATATGTTTTCCTAATGTTTTTGCCAAATTAAAAAAAGGCCTATATGGACAGAAGTGGATCAGTTTCAGCAGAAATCATGTGGAGCTCAATATCAAACAATAGTGACGCTTCGAAAAATATCCTTGGTTTAATACATTTTTTAAATGAATTTAATAATTGATGACACTATAATTGATGTTTGTGGCATTGACATATAGGGTAATCTGACTCATGGCTGCACTCCAATATTGTATTCTAATAAAAATATTTAACAGAACTTTCAAAAACATGTTAAAAGCATGGTTACAGGAGAATCAAACCTGTAATCATAATCAATAACTTCTGTCTGCCTGCCTGATGCACTTTTATCAATGCTTTTTAAATCTTATATTTATAATAACGTCTTTGTTTTTTACAGATCAATGTCCAACTTTTATGTAGATTACTAACTATGTATTTTATTGTTTGCACTAATTTTTAATGTTGTTGTTTTTATTATGTTGGCATTTTAAACCTTGCCCAGGGACAACAGTTGAAAATTAGCTACTTAGCTAACACTGGCTCATTTACAGAAATGTTTATTAATGTGCACTGTCCCTGTTCAAATAAACACATAAATAAAATAAAATAAATAAATAAATATTTAAAGAGTCTTACAATCATCTGATCCTACTTTATGTTCAATGTTCCCACCTTTTACATTAGTTGTATCACTTATGATAACCAAAAGTATTACAAAAGGCACTTCATATATGGTTATCGTTTTGTATAATTACAAGTGCAACATAAAATGTGTTCATATTTTGTTTCAGATCTTTCCAATTCAACAAGTAGCCTTCATTTTACAGATTTTCTGAATTAATTCCTGCTACCACATTCAGTTTTATCCATCTAAGTGGTTTAGATAATTATTCAGTAAATATATTCCAATCGAAAGCAACTTGTCAAAGGCTTTTGAAAGATTTGTACTTGGTATAGATATGAAGCCTATCTCTTAATTTAATAATCAGTTTGATACAAACCATAAAAGAACCCTTAAGGAAAAAAGGAATTAGTATTAGTCCAAGTACTCTTTATTGGCTTTAATGATGCACCTAGGTCATTGATGAAGTTAACCACAGAAACTGTTGCACTAAATTGATGAAAAGGAGAGGTTCTTGGAGTGTTGTGTTCTTATTATAAAAGCTGCATCCTTTGGAGTTAGTAATGCTAGTCAGGAATTGTATTTAACTATAAATAAAATAGTGATGATCTACTGTATTTAAAAAGCTTAGAGCCTGAAACAAGAGAAAAAAAGACAATTGAGCCGACTTTCTGTATGCAAATGATATTGTTATCTTGACAGAGGTTGGGTTGGTTTACGACATTTTCTTAATACATATCCTGGCCATGCTATGCAATTAATATAAAATTCAATGCAGTTAAAAATGTAGAACTAATCAGCAAAAATATCAGAATTTATCTTGATGTTTGCTGTAAAGTGTTTTTTTTAAATACTGTGTTTCATTAACAATGATAGTTAATTATGGTGCAGTCATCTTACAAAAGGCAGAAGTTGTAATTTCATGTTCAAGGATGCAAAGAGTAACTTTTAATCATGTGCAACATTTTGATGGTGCTGTACTCATCATCTCTGAAGTAAACTATAAGTAAAATTGACTCAGATTTAGTGTTACTAGTTTGTAGCAACATGAATTAATTTTTAAATTGGAGGAATGCATTTAGGTTTATTACACTGCGAAAGCAAAGAAAACATAGCAAAAAAAAATTTTTTTTCCACATTTGAATTTAATTTCATGAAATGCGATGTTCTCCTACTGGCTGTCAGCATCTGCCAGAAGTGTTTATCCTTCAGTAAACAACGACAGCTGAGCCCCTGATATGTTTAACAAACCCCAAACCAAATCAGCAGTAATAAAATCACTCATTTTGGTTAATGAGTATATTAACAGCAGAGGTAGTGTTTAAGCACAAACAAGAACAACAACATTAATAATTGCAACTCTCTAGTGGCTGGCTGATGTAAGCTTTAATAATTAACAAGTCTTTGTCTTTTCCCCGGGAGGCTCTTTTCCTATTATCCAACTAAGTTACAAACAAGTAATTACGCTGTCACTGAATGGTCACAACAGTTTACCCCCAGAATATCCCCTGGTTCACATTTAATACCTGCTTCAATCTGTGCAGCATTTACAGCTTACCTGACAGATGCCTCAGTTAAAGGCATGGGGTGGCATTTTAACTTATTTATTTCTTGTTTTTTTCCCTTCTCATTAGAGGATTAGCCTTCTTACCTCCTGTGTTTACATATTAGTGCTAATCCAATTGAGTCAACAAGGGCACTTAGTGCAGGCTATGAACTGAGTCTGCGGGACTTAAAATGAAAAGGGGAGGGATATTAATTTACTTCTTCAGATTTTTAGGCTTCCAGGGAAAATAGTTTTTAACATCTGCTATGACAAATGAAGCATTGCAAGAGAGCATGCTGACAGTGAGAGACTAATCTACATGATGTTGGAGTAAGCAGTCGACCTGTAGAGGGAGCTCCTGGTTCTGAGTCTCTCCAGGCACTCAGTCACAGCTGTATAATGTAAATCCCTTTGCTTTTTTAAATTAAAAATTTGCCTTTAGAGAAAACATGCAGAAACCTTTATTGATGCAATGCACACTTCAGCTCAAATAATTCAGATGTGTAAAACAAGTGATTGGAGGAAGATATGTGTTAAGTTCTGGTTTAGCATGTGATTTGGTGCAGGGTGCACCAGTTTCTGGTTAATGAGGATTCTGATCCCTTGGCTCTCCCCTGCTTCCCTTCTTCTACACCATCATCTCCATAACATCAGTCATGATCTTTGACCTGAGGGCCATAGCCCGTGTCCGCTGAAGCTAATTAGCCTTTGATTGCTGGTGAGTGCACACAACACGAGTCACACCCAAGAGGTGGGTGTACCATGGGATCTGGTTGCTGCACCAACAGCAGCTCCTATAACACACTCTTGTGGAGCCAGAAAAATATCTTAAACTAACACCAGTGATTTTATTTTCCACCGGTTCAGGTTTATATTAAGAAGCGGCCACATTTAGCTATTTAATAGCACATTTCAAGAAGAACTTCATGTGCCAGGCTCAATTAAAATGTCTTCCTCAACATTGGGTCATTATAGTGCCCGTATTTGTCTACCAGAACCATTTATCTTCCCCTAATTAGTTATAGATCAATAAGGCAATTGATTTTGTAGTATCTAGAGATTGAGTGGAGGAGTTAAAGAGTCAAAAATGCAATACAGCCTTACCGCACACACAGAAACATGGCTGCCCAGATTTCCCTGCAGACTTTACACAGTCAACTCTAATGTGTGTCAAAACTGTCTTCTCAGGTATTGACAGCGGGGGGGACAGATTATTGTACGGATGCAAACAGTGTCTTAAAGATATTATCCAGTAGGACATTTTTTTAAATTTTTTTTTATTAACAAATGTGCTCTGACAGGATAAAACCAGATTTTAAGTGCAATGGTGGAAGAAATGCTAATGCTAAAACACTATAATCAGGTTAATCCAATGAATATCCAATTGTCAAAGCTGCTTATGACCTTTGAAAAACTCTCTTATATCGAAGGTATCCACTACCTTTTAAGATTTTATCATGTCTCATGTTTTCAAACTTTCTGGCCACAAACAAACAAAACATCCCTAAAATTTCTTATTTAAAAGAAACAATCTTTCTATAACTTAGATATTAACAGCTTATTAACATCACCATAACAATATAAGATCTTATGTATTGCAAACTAAATCAGTCTATGATTTTATTTTTCCATCCAGACTCTGTCATCTCTATTAAGTTACTGATTTTCAGATTTTCTTAACAGATAAACAGTCCTGGTTGACAACCAGAAGGGAATGTAGAATCCCCAACTGGAAAATTATTATTATTTATTTATTTTTTGCTGTCTTCTTACAAATTTCTAAAGAAATAAAACAAACTCATTGCTTAGATAAATATTCTGCATGAAACCTTTTTAGGGAAAAAGAAAAAAATGTGTTTAGAAATACTAATTTTGTGATTGTGCTTCTTGGGTGGCTGTTTATGTGTTTTATAATCAGTTTGCCATGTTTTTTTTTTCTTTTTAACATTTCTTTTAGGTTGGTAATTCGTACACATTCTCAGACTAACCTTTGCCATTTTTTTCTGTATAAACATTGTATTTATTTCAGGTTATATGACCCTTCATAACTGCAACAAAGACTGCAGATAGAAATTAACTAAGAGGCTTGAATCTGCTCGGGTGCATTCTTACTGTGAAAGTTTAATATTTTTTACTTTCTGTACACTGGACCGTATTTAATAAATAAATCCATACAACATCTAAAATGAGTAAACACTATGGTGGATGACCAACAGATTTGTTTGTATTTCTGTTTCATTTTTTTTTTTCAGCTGATCCGTTTCTATTAATGCTCACTAATCATACAATTCATAACCACCATATTTGGTCCAAGCAACCTTTAATAATAATGAATACATGAGAATTCTGGCACACCTCTTACAGAGTAAACCACCTTGACTTTAGCTAACCTGAACTCTCTTTCTAACATCTAAGTGATGGAAGTTTTTCTTACATTTTCCTGATGGTTTCTGACGTGATGAGGATCCTCAGGCTGTGCTGCAGGGGCGTGCAAGGTGGAGCTAACAGGTACAATTGAACTACTTTAACTACTGTCACTTTTTGTGAAAATAACACTGAGGTATCAAACACACTATATGGTTTTTATAAAGAATACAGGCTAATATTAATGGTGGTTATCTTTTTTAGTTGTTATAAGCTATGTTAAAATACATCAGTGTTGGAAAAACAAATGATCGATCTTTACTGACTTTTTTCTGACTTTAATATTTTCCCTTCAAATGCAGCTATTCAGTCAAATGGATCACAACTGTAGGACTATATTTATCATGAATCACATTAAGACCATCTAATAAGGAATTATATGGCCATAAGGAACATTAACAACAAATTCTAGAGAAATTTCAACAACATAATCTTTAATTATTCCAGTTAAAGAATTGAAAAAACTCCAGCTGTTATCTCTCTGAAGTACAAAAAGAGTTTTTTGAAAAAACAAAACAAAAAACATTTGAGTTAACCTCAAGGTCATCTTGTATTGAAGATGATTTTGACATAAGAGCTGTCTAGGGCAGAACTGCTTTGTCAGAATAAAGAGAAAATTGTCACCTCTTGGGAAGGTAGAATGGATCTTTTGACCTTTAGATTTCAGAATCATGTTTCTCCAACCAGTTTATGTGAAATCTCACTCAAAACTCCTGACCTAAAGGAAATACTATGATTCTCCCCTATGGACTACTTTTTGAGTTTTCAGTTATTTATGACATTCTGTTTGGTTGGTCATCGGTTTCTTTTTCTATTTTGTGTCATTATAGTTGTTTTTCATATTTAAGTAGTGTTGTTTTTCTTGTGTTGCTCTCTGTTGTCCACTATTTCCAGTTTCCTTTCCTCTAGTTTCTAGGCACTTCTATCCACACCTGCTCCCTGTTAGCTGATTAAACCCGTCTTTGTTCTGTTTCCTATATATACACCTTCTGTGCAGTTCCTCAGTGCTGATTTCTTGTTGTTATTTTGCTCCTCGTGTGTTTTTCCCTTGCGCCTTCTGGTTTGGGTTTTCTGTATTTCGTTCATGGATTTTTATTTCTGTTGCCATCTGCATTATATCTACAAGAACTCATCTCTGTTTCCTCCATCTCTGCATTTTGGTCCTCAACTCACCTTCTTCCAACCTCGACAGGAAGGGCTTTATTTCAGCAATTTAGCTACTAGCTACTTTGCGTGCTGATCAATATTTTTCTGTTTTGGATCATTACAGTGCTGGGCAGAACTTGATCTTCAGCTTACATGAGGTTCCTGGAATCTTTAAAAAAGACAAAAGCTGCGTAAAAATCATTCATGCCCTTTATTGCTGCACAACAATAAAAGAAATACAATCTGTTAAATATTAGAAATAAGCATTGTAGATAAAACACATCTGTTTGGAGCGCTTGCATTTAGGGGTCCACACAGTCATTTATTTTTAAATGAGAAAAGGATAATAAACGTAAATCACTATTTATTAATACATTGGCTGAATAGGATATTTCAATTTAAAGAACAGCATTATATAAAAAGAGAGAAATTGAAACAGAAATGTGTTAATCAAAAAATAGAAAGTCATAAAGAAATAAATGCCATACCTCACTTTTCAAAACTTCCTTTACAGAATAAGACGTTACTATGACTAGATCCAAAACCATGGGAAAGGCAGTTTGAAAAAGGTTAATACTCGTGGATGCTGTGCTTGCATAAATTTACACTTACCAAATTACAGTGTCCTTGTTGTTGAAATGTTTCTTGCAGATCAGTAGAATACCAACAAAATCCTTTGTACGGTAGGTAAAATTATAATGGAAAGATTGAAATGAAGATGAAAAACTGATTTTTGTTGTTGTTGTTATAAGTCACAACTAAATCTAAAAGGAATTTGATTTGCTTTACACTAAAGTGTGCAACATGGCTTTACAATTCAGGAGTGAGGCATGTAAAATACAGGCACTGAATGGTTCACTAGCCAGATTATGAGGTGTCAAGAGTGCTAAAAGGCTGTGTTAAACATGTTTGTGCTGTAAAATAAATATTTTCATGGTACTAGTTTTCTTGAACTATTTTTTTTTTACCTTTTTATGTAATGTAGGATGATGGTGATGTCCATAAGGCAAGAAAAGGAGATAAATTATATGAAATGAGCAAACATGCAATCAATGGTTTCATTTTTTACAGGCAGTAATAAAAATCTTTCAGTATAAATTTAATTACTACAAAAATACAACAGATACAAAGCCTCTTCTTTGAGCTGCTAAGGTCGGTATTTTGTTTAAGCATCAAACAAATTTCTACAAATTGCTTTCTTTCATCTTTTCCAAAAAGAAAAGTGCAGAAATTACGCTAAGTGAATGTTTTTTATTTTAGTGCTTGAACCAAGATAGTAAAGTAACACCCATTAAAACCTAATTTGCACCTTTAGGCAGTTCATTAATATAGTGAATGGTAGAATCACACCAATATAGTCCATCCTCACCTTAGGGCACTATCTCTATTCATCAACGTGCACACATTTCTCATTTTCACTTACATTAGTCACCATTGTGAAGCTAAGGAGCAGCACTTGGGAGACAATAGACACATGTAATGTCCTACAGTTACTGTCAGCCGTCATGAACACATTGTCCTCTTTTATTATTACAGCGTTTGGATGCTTAACTGTATATTTATATCAAACATCACTGTTGACAGTTTCCAAAGATCTTGCAAACATTCTATCAGTTTTGCATTTTCATTTTATTTAAATCTTTATCTGGGATTTAGAAGCATCATTTGAAATGTAATTCAGTTTGGCAAAGATTAAACTCTGGCATCCTCAACAATGAAACTCCGACATCAGGTAATATCCTCATAAATACAAACACACAGCCTGAGGCCAAGCGAAAGGCTGCAGTTCTTTTAACCACCAGCAGATGACCAATTCCACCTCCTTCCCCCTACGGACTGGCCTGTCTGGGTTCTCCATGAATTTCCCTTTCTTTCCATCATTCTCTGATGTCCAGCTGCTCCTGTCAACACCTTCTTACGGGAAGCAATTCATTGCGACATACTGGCAGCTGAGACCCCTGTGATGAACTTCAATCTGCCGTTTGCAGCGGGGGCTTCACCCTGAGTTGGGCTAATCAAGGGAAACACCCCCTTCCAAGAGGGAGGGCGTCTGCAGACAGATTGAGCCCAAGTTACCCCATAATTACCCTGCCACTGCCCCTCTTCTGCAAGCTGCTGTATCTGAACCGACTCGCTGAAGGAACAGACATTTTGGTGATTAGTTTCCAATCTGTTTCGCTGTGAACAACAACCAATGAGCTTCAATTATGCTCATAAACCAACCTTTTTTTTTTTGGAAAACATTTTAAAAGGGTCATAGCACTTGGCATTTTGTTATGCCTCCTACGGCAACAGTGTAAATGTCTTTTGCCGCAGGTTTTGATTATTTCCAACTTGGCACAGTCCCTGGAGGGAAGTTCTCAGGGCTTTCTGAATTTTATTAAAGCCTCCACAGCTGATTACTTGGAGTGAGGTGCACAGGTTGGTGCATTTTAGTAGTGGAGTGGAGGCCTGACAGGGTCATGTTTAACATGTCCACAGGCAATCAATTCACCTTAACCCCTCCTGGTTCTCCAGGCCTCTCAACCTAAGCTGTCCTTAATAACCAGGCAATGGCGAATTACTGATAAGGCACCAGGGTGTCTGACCTATATATCTCTCCTTGTATGTATTGGAAAAATTTATTTATGATGCGTATAAATGGAAAAATTAAACAATCGCGCTGTGAATCACTGTGAAATTCACTATATTCTTCACCTTTGTGTATACAGGAAATGTATTTGATTTGAAATATCATGGTTTAAATAAATCAGCATGTAATTTGAATAAAGGATATTTACACCCAAGAACTGAATTGAACAATAAAAAGATATAATTATAATTATTCAGAAAAGCTCTACTTTCAGAAGTGGTACTTCCTAGTAAGTGGTTTTCATTATCATTTGAAATATTTTCATTTTTAGCAATTGTTAGCAGATGTATGCAGTATCCTATTAAAAATAACTTTTTTGTTGCTGCTGCAGTTTTACCATTTATCTAACATTGAGTCAATTAATTTCAATTCAAATTTAGAAAAGCTTTTTTATTCCAAAGGGAACTCAAACATTGTTGTAACTCTGATAGATTAGGAGAAGCCTCTCATTATAAAGAGACTCTGTTGTTGTTTAATAGTTTGATGAAGTTATTCTTTGTAAAAATCATCTCCAGCTGCAACAGGAGAAAATAATAGAGCCGATCTTCTTTATCACTTTGTTGAGCTTCTTTAAGTCATTTTCTCTGTTTGTGTTATCCCAACAGATGCTGACAGAACAGATCACAATGCATCATCTTGTGGCAAACACTGAAAGGAAGTAAGATTTCTCAAAAGTTCTCTCCTCTGACCGTTTTTCCAGATCTTCACAGTTGAACCTCCAGTCCTGAAATCTGTTAGGGATCAGATTATTGTTTCCACACCCTTCAGTGCTTCATCTAGGTAGACTTTCATCCAGGCAGATGTTGAGGACTCCAACTGAGCGGTTCAAAAACTCTTTCTTCCACCACCCTTACTGAGCTGACATGTTCTCTTCTCTTTCCTATTTTGAAGGGGTACTAGAATTTGGCCTGTGCTGGATCAAACCAAGAAGTCATAAATTAATGATAAGGTTTAAAGACAGTATGTTTTGGAAAAAAATGTTGCTTGGCAAAAGAAAAAGAAATCAAAATAATTGGTCAGTGATCATATAAGTGGTATGACTGGTGCAATGCCAAAACAAAAATCTTACAACAAAAATCTTTTATAGCTCAGTGGTTATTCTGCATTTTTCTTACATGTCAGCGACCTCTGTGTAAGTTTTTACTTAACAAGCATGCAAAAGGTTCTACATTTGCCCTCAGATGACAGTGACTAATTGCCCTGAGGATGCGAGCTGCTTGTTAGGCTAAGGAAAGATTCACTTGAATCTCAGCCGGCTAAATTCATTATTTCTCCATTTTCAATTCCCTCTACCTCATCTTACAAAGGTTAAAAACCAGATATGAAGGTCTTTTTTCTCTAATTGTCTTCTGCTCATTTTCCACAAGGATGTGGACCTCATAGGATTTAAGTGTGAAAGACCTGAAGCATTTTAACTAAAAGTTCATTTATGACATTTGTTTCCACTTGGAAGCATGTTTTAAATCGGCAAAGATAGGATATATATTTCCTTCCAGTAAAAAGTTTCCATCCAAACATAGTCAGAAAAGAGTTATGGTCTCAGGTGTTCTTTGGTTCTGCTTGATGTTGTGCTCTCCAGCTGTTCTCCATCTGTAGGGTTCTTCTTGTTCCTTCACTTACCTGTGCAGCTGCCGAGGTCACGGCTGTTTAGACAATTAGGAATGTTAGACAGAGGGGGTGAGTGAATCGCAGAGAACATCAATCTGTCTGGACATTGTGCTCTCCCTTTACCACCCTGCTGTTTTGGTATTTATGCACACTGTTTACACGGAGCACACAGAGGGGGTCCGTCCGATCAATCCCATTATCTTTGTCAAACAGGGCCGATGCAGATCCACAACACTCCTCTTTTTTGATGGTAAAAATTTACAAGAGCTCTCTATTTGTGTTATGATTTCTTGCATTTGCCCTGTTTCCTCAGAACCTCCTTACTTGTATAATATATATAGCCTCTTAACTACCCTTCCTTGTGTTCAGCACCATTTCATTCCACCTTCCCCCAACCTTTGACGCCCCTTTGCTTGTCCCTGGATAGGTTTCAGCATATAAATTTGAAAATGATTTGTCCTGCCCTCTTAATAATAGATGAGAGAGCAGAGTCAGGGTCCCTTCAATAAACTCCATCCTCGCTTTAATTAGTGAACAAAAAAAAAACACGGCAGGCCTGCTGAGGACTCTGGCTTCGGCTCTGTGTTAGTAATTAAAACTGAAACCACCAAAAGGAGAGGAGAGAAGAAGGCTCTATTTTTAACGGGCAGGCTGTTTGGTGCTGAGTGCCCGTATAAGGTTCTGCAATAAAGAGTGATAATGAAGGTGTGAGACCTCTGGGGGCTGACTGGGCGTTCGCTACAATGGCTGCTCTCACACCAGACTGAAATACAGGGAGCAATTAGAGGAGGCAGCGTATAGACTGGCCACCAGAGATTAGTTAACACCTCAGGAGCTCCGCTTCAGGACAGGCACATGCTTGTTTTCTTTCTCACTCTTCTGCTTTCAAGATAAGGCCGTAATGATAAGATTTATTTTATTCAATTGTCAACTCGCAGATAAACTTACAAGTGGTCCTGTTGCCGGTTGTGTTCATATAGATAGGGTCATTGATCTCTTCAAGATTTATAGTTTTGCTTTTGAATTATTCACGCACACATAAAATCTTTATCTTCTCTTTTTTTTTCCTGCACAAATGGACTTTAACACTCTGACCAGTCCTGCCAGAGATGGAAGAGACCTTAAGCCTAAGAACCAATCAAGAGGACATTGTTAATAGAGGCCACATATAAGCCGTTAAGCCAGTATATGCATAATGTTATTTAATTGGAGTCATAAAAAGCCAATTAACCCCCTCCCCCGTGCTCTGTCTCTCCCACTCTCTTAATTCTCTGCCTCTTTCTCTGTCAAATCACGGGGAACGTGTGAGCATGTGTGACACAAATTCGAGTATGTGATTCTATTGTACACCTAGCATGCTATTATTTTAACAGACTTTTAAAAGCAAAGAAAAAAAAGATAAGAAAGATGTCTCTAAAATGAGACAAAACACATCCTATTCAAATTTTTGTACAAAGGTGAAGAGCTGCATGCAATCCCTCTTTTTATGCCTCATCATTCTCCGCATATACAGATTTTGACAGTATATTTGCTTCCAGGGAAAATAGCAACAGTGGGTCGCAATATTGGATCTGTCAGGCTCAGGCCATTTAAATTTCAATGCCGGCAAAGTGGAAGAAGAGGGGGGGAAGCAGACACTGTTAAATATGATGCTTGAATGAAAATCTAAACCCTCCAATACCTCTAAGCAATGTAACTCAATGAGATGAATTAACTGTAAATGCCTCATTCTCTGTGTGAGTGTCTTCCAATTTAAAATCTCATTATTCATATAAGATCCTGAACAAGGTGACTCTTAGGATAGATCAAATAAGTGAAGATAATCTTACCGGACAGTTCTATGCAAATAGGAAATGTATTGAATCAACTAGGAGGAGAATGGGGAATCAAATAAGCTAATAAAGTAGAGTTAGGATGAAAAACACCATGAATAATGTTTCCCTGCTATCTCAGCTTAGTGCTTATACTGCCTGTGAAGTTACAAAGTGTATTAATTCAAAGGATGCTGTCATTTTACGCGTATTCTCTTTAGTATTTTTTGAATGGTATTAACAGCCTGGTTCAATAAGCTTTTCTGCACCTATAAACCAGAGAGCCATTTAATCTCTTTCAGCATCATCTCCGAATCATCACAGCCACAATATCTTAATATTTATTCCCAAATTACAGTACATTTGCTGCAAATAGTCGTGCAATTTACATCTCGAATGCGGGCAATAATCGCTCTTTTTACATCCCGGCACAGGTTAGTTGTCCCCAAACCAACCAGAGACACTGTAACAACTAATAAATGTTTGTTGTAGAGGTCTGGATGACAAGGATTGATTACAGGCCAGCTCGTTCAGAGCTGCACAGGTCTGCGTGGGTTCATCCATAATTCATAGTATAAATAATGTAACACTCATTACAGAGAAAATATGAACTTTTTTTATAGTTTGTGTATTGTTAATATTCTGAATGTAAAGCTAACATACTCTGTGCTTTAATTTGTTCTTCACCCCAGGGATGAAACCCAATGACAAATGCAATGATATAATTATATAACAGCCTCACAGAGTGGCTGGAAGATAAAGGAACTCTGATAAGGCTGTGTGCACTGTTAAAAGAGGAATATGTTGTATTTATTAACCTGTAGGATTAACCTCATCCAGTAACTATATGTTAGAAGTCTGATTTGTTTACTTATTAGCATTCAGTCACGACATCTAAAAGCAGATTTTATAACTTCAGTTGTGGCTTTGATTGGTCAGTAACAGCACTGGAAGACTCTTCTTACTCTTAGAGCTGAAACATTTTGCTAAATGACTCTTGAAAGGGTTTTTTTTATGTACTTTTCCCCTTTTAGTGCATTTTTCTAATCCATGTTAAAAGCAGCCATGTCACTTACTGAGAAACTACCAAAGGCCACTCCATCACTTCACATGAATACTCTTTTAAACATGAGTATCCTTCACCCTGGGTTTGTGAGATGCCACGAAAATCTGTGAAATGTGCAAATATACAAATGCTGGTAAACATTGGCTTGAGGAAGATAACGGTACATCAGGAGGCTTGGACATATCGAGGAGATCACAGAAATGATGGGAAACGTGTTTTTTTTATTTTCAGAGGCAGAAAAAAAGCAAGATTTGCTTGAATTTCAACTGCTATGAACTTGTCATGCTTGTCATCCACTATATGTTGTTCTTTAACCTCTGCTCCTTCCTGAAATCTCTCAGACAGAATATTGTCTGTTGTTCAGCCAAAGCAGAAAATAATTTAATTCCTGCTCAGAGGATCATGACTAAGCAACAGGGATGTAAAAGGGGGAAATATAACTTGGGAAGAAGGACATTCTAGACTGTTCATGGCTTCATATCTTTGGAAATAAGAGAGGATTTTGGTGAAAAAAAAAGAAGCCTGCCCTTTGCCCTTTCTCCTCTCTCTCTTTTTCTATGACCTGGTCCATCTGGCTTATGGCACGTCATGCAGAGTTGTCACATACAACACCCTTCACTCCCATAAATCAGTTTCATCAACTCCTAAACATCTACTATGATTCTCACAGTAAGTTGTAAAAATCTGCAAAAGATATATTTTTTTAGTAATTGCTAGGCTTTAGTGTTTTAGGATTAGAAACCAGCAAGTAAAAATAATTAATGCATTTTAAATAAATAAATTGTATTTTTCTCCTTGGAGCTGGCTGACCAACCATCCTGTTTGATTTGATGGGTTATTAAACACTTCTGTCAATAAATAGCGTGGTTAATGCTGATTTCTAGACCCCCCGTCAATAAATGACCATGAAACCAGCACAAATTAACCTCCAAATGTCATGGGAAAAGCTGGTTCCACTGTCATTACACTAATACACTACGAAGAGTCTGGTGACAGCCCATCACCTACAGTATATAAACATCTTAGAGACACACAAGTTTGTATTTCAAATGATGGGCAAAAACCAAAGAGCTTTTGACATCTGATAATGAAACATGTTAACAGGAGTAGTAGTCTAACAAAACAAAAGATCTTCTGAACCTCAGAATTATGTGTTTGCCACAATTTGTGACTATTCTTTAAACTGTATTCTTAGAGCTGATTTACAACATTATTTTAGACATAAGCAGATCACATTAAATTAAAGTGCTTTTTGTCAGATGTTGCAGTTATCCTTTGCATTTCAGATCTTATTTTGCTGTCCACAACAAATACCTGCATGGAATTTAAATAAAATAAAATACAGTAGACATTTTTACAGCTTTTCATGTTGCATTTACAAACTTCAATATGTTTTATTCAGACTTTATGCATTTCTTCAACCAAATACTGAATAATTGTGAAGTAGAAGAAAAGTAACTTACACAGCTGTCAGTTTTTTTTTTTTACAAATAAACATCAAAACTCTGTCATGTGTTTGCATTTAAACCCCTTTGCTGTGTTATTTCTCAATAAGTTTGACTGCAACATGCACAGTGTAATGAAGACCAAGTAACACAGAGAACCAGAGAAATATGTAGGGCCTGTATAAGCTCTCATTGGTTTGTGAGTGGCGTGCAATTTGAAAAGCACCTGTTTGCTGTTGTGGTTGCGGTTTGTTTGCTCCGGTTTGGAGCAAACAGGACAGTCTCTCCATGACAGATATTGATTCCGAAATGATAAAAACATTTTCCTTTTTTAAATATTTTTAATGGGAGCACAGTTTGGAATCTGTGGAGTCTTTCCTTCTTTTTTTGCCAAAACTCTCTCCCATATATAGGATATTGTAGTTCCATGTTCCCATAGTGGATGAATAAATGAGTGTACCTCACACACAATAAAACTAATGTTTTTCTTTCATGTTTATAGTTCCAAAGAGCCAAAGTGCTAACTTCACATTTAATAGGTTACTCATTTGTTAGCAGTTTCCATAGTTACTGCAATTACTTTTCAATTAATATGGAATGTTTTCACTGCTGGTTTTTGCACATGCTTGTCTTCTGTGGCTTATAAAAAATCCTGGAATTTGATCACCCTGCATTCATTTTCTCTAATGGATCTTAATGTGGTGTATCTCAGGCAGTAGTTTCTTCCCTATGGATGATCCCTAGATACGTTGTAGAAGCTGTCACACTGTGAGATCATAATTTTGAATATCAGACACTGTCAGAAAATCATCACAGGTTACCTTTGGACACCAGGTGCTGAAAATGTTCTAGTCTCACAGTGCAATCATTTGTCCCTCAGTGTAAGACCACAGATTTAGAGCCATGATCAAATGCCTTTACCATATTCCAACAGCGATGGCCAATGATCGCACAGGCTATAGCTAACATTCGACTGACATTTCATGTAATCGTTAGTTAGTTAAGTGTGAGCTCTTTAACACATAAGTATTTCACTATCTTTCATGGTTTTAAGCTGAAATCTCTGTAAGATAAGAGATAATGTTGTCATGATCTCAGCTCTGATGGCTGGCCTGATTGCTTATTTCATTCACCTGCCTAACTCTGCCTGGTTTCCAATTACTGCTCATCTAATCCACCTGCTTCTGCTTCTATATACTGTATTCGGATCAGTCCCTGCCATAGGCGCACGATTATTGCTCTTGCTCTCTTGCTCTTGCTCATTCTCGGGAGCCAATGGAGAGAGTGTTTTTAACATTCCGTGGTGTTTCTGACATCCTGACCTGTTCTGCCTCTCAACTACTTAGCCTGCCTGTTCCCGTCTGAACGTTCTGCCTGAACTATCTGTGGACTCCTGGAACCCTGAACCAGCCTGTTCCTGTTCTATTCGGTATCTCTGACTGGGCTCCAGACTCCTGGACCTCTGAGCCTTACTGTTCTGATATGTTTCCCTGACCTGGCTTTGGACTACTGCTTGTTCTCCGGGGCTGCAGCATCTGGGACACTCTGGACAGCACCTGCCACATCTCCTTGGCAGCCCACCGGATAGATCCTACCTCGTTCTATGGAGTTGGACTGAACTGTTAAGCCAGGTTAGTGACTCACCTGCAGTGTGAAACTGTCCTGCAGGCTGACAATGATGAACAGATTTTGACTAAATGCATTTATTGTTTGAGCTGTAGTTATAAGATATGAGATATATTGTTATAAAACAACATTATATTAATGATTTTATTTCAGTTATTGTACATGGAATTATTCCATTATGAAGTAACAGATCTAGCTGTATGCAGGTTGATTGAAAAATCAAAGATCAAATCACTATTTAAACCTTTCCTGCTAATAGATCCAGTTCTACTTAATAAAAGGAACAAACCGCATAGCTCTAAAGCTTGTCATTTACTATTAGTAATTAGTTAAAAAAACAAAAACAACGCAGAGAAAGTGTATTTTAAAGGGAGACAACAGTGTTATAGTTAGCAGTAAACCAGTTATGTGTTCTTAGTACCACCACCCAATGGACTAAAGGTATAGTGCAGTTTTTCACAGGGGTATTTAATGTACTGTAGCTGGCTAATTGAAAAAGCAGGCAGTTAATTTCCTCAGGATTCCAATCACCAGGGTAAAATGTAAGCCAAGAATCTGATAATCAGGCATGTATAGTTTTTTCTTATTAAAGGGTAAGACAGCTTAGCATCAACATCCTCAAAGTTTGTTATTTTTCAAGAAGTAAGTCAACATGTGCGGCTTAGTGGCTTATCACATTTGTGCTTTTGAAGTTTACTTTATATAGTTTACTTTGCTATATTGTCTGTGTTTTCTTTTTTGACCGTGCAATAAAACATGCTAATACCGGTGCGGAATTGTCAACTTGATCTAAGTAAATTTCCATTTCTACTATCTAAATAACCTAATGTAAACTAGCTGTGATTGTATTCATTAGAATATATCTTACAACCCAGAGAGTTGTGAGAAAATACTCTTAACTGAGGATTTGTCATTTCTAGTAAAATAATATATAAATTCATAGTCTCTTAAATTCTGCTTTTAATGATGCTTTGTATTCATGAAACAAAGATTTCCAAGCACATATGATTATGCATGCTTTCATGCAATATTCAGTCAAATAAAATCCATTAGACCAAAAAACAAAAAGAGGGAGATGGAAAAAAAATCTGGTTTTAATGCAACAAATCATTTGCCATTAACCTCACCTGTTATTTTATGGAAAGCAGGGTCTATGCCATTCTAATATATCTAACAAAGCCCAATCAGTTTAGGATCAGATGCTAACATAAAATAACATTGACACTGTGACTCTCCTTCCATTATCTATACTACTTTTTCACATGCAAGGCTGTAATTGGGGCTTTTATATTTTGCATTTTTGATGCTTCAGCTGTTCCCTATATTAGGTCTGGCCACACTACTGTGATGACTGTGAGCAAAATAACCATGATGCATGACGCGCATGAAGTCAGTATGTCATGACAGGTCAGTATCATGCGCTCTCATTCAGCAGCAGGTGATACGGTAAGTTCTACAATCTGGGCCAACAAAGAGATTTACGTTTCTGTGTGTCCTGTAGGCTCTCCAAGTCTCTGCTTTTGTTGTCCTTTTCATTGCCAATATCAACAGAAATGTCAACACCGGGCGTCTGTCAGCACCTTGTGTCAGATAATCATAGGAAATAGAGCTTGTTATGGCTGAGTCTGTAATGCTCTCATAAATCCCTTACTGGGCATCAAGTAGTGCAGGAATATTGTATGATAAGCTGATTCTGCTTATATGAATATGAGTTGAAACTTATTCAAAAACAAACATTGCTGCTGATGAAAAGAAAATGTTAATGTTAAAACATAAAAATATTGAGTTGCTTGCTTTGACATTTGAAGAAACTGTTTTTGTGGTTGTTCTGAATGTTAATGGCAGGAATTCAGTAATACAGTATGAATCTCTTGCCTCTCACTCTATGATGTGCTCTTTATTGTATCTGAATGCAAAACTAACAACTTATGAAGAGAGTGAATATCCTGCTATATTAAATTTAAAATACTCTCCAAGGCTGCTTCAAATTTGTTTTCTTTTTACTTAGTCTTATGCAAAATAGATAAAAATAAACAAACAGCAAGAGATATTTTGTGTTCTGAATATAATTCATCTGGTTAATATTACTTAGTTTTAGTCAAATATTTTAATTACAGCTCAGTGCACCTCTTTCTTAGGAGTCTAGGTAAGACATTTGGGTTGCAGCATTTTTATATACATTTTATGATTTGATGTAAAACAAATATACATTTAAAATCACTTCTTTTGACCATGAGCTGTTGTGGACAGGAAAGTTGTCCAGTGTGTCCACCTCACTACTAGGAAAGGTGAAATGCCCCCACTGATGAATATGATACTGGTTTATTACTGCTTTATTACAGTATTTAACAACATATATATGTGAATGTCATATCATAAATTATGCATTTATTTAGCTATTTGCTTGTGGATAATGTTTTATGACATAGATTGGAAGAAATTTTTGGCTTTCTTTGGCTTTCATATCTTATATCTGTCATTTTATTGCTCCAAGCTCACATCCCGAATCCCCCTAAAGTTGTGCTTAAATACAGCATGAGCTGTGTTTATTAATATCCTGTATCATGTTATCATGTTACCTAAATTAGTCAAACAGCCTTTCTTTGATTGGAATGTCCAATGTTGTAATAAGGTCTTTTTTTCTCTCGCTTCAGTTCTGCTCTTATAAGAAGAAAAAAGTATTGCGCCACACATCATTCAAACAAGAGATACTTTTTCAGTCTAACGCAGTTGTTTGTCTTTAACATGGATAATACTTACAAAAAGCAACATTATCTGAACATTTTATTATATTTTTTTTCTAATTGTTTTCAATAATCTTTATTTGGAGTGAGCATCCAGGAGAATATTATCCAGTAAATGTGACTTTCAGACCCACTGTATGCATATCATGGCTGACTGTTAAATAATCTGCTCATGATGGCTTGGAAATTACATTTTAATTCTTTCTAGCTTTCTATGGGGATTATTAGCTACTTTTTCAAGCAATTTTATATTATTAACGCCTTCATTAATTTATGTATGTATTTTTATGTTTTATGTTAGAGTTTGTCCTCCATAGGTGTCTACCGGTAAAAACTGCTTCACTTATTTTTGATGGCTGATATATTTTTTGCTTAACAATTTTGACCCATGTTTCCTCATAACAAGTAAGGTGCTCTATAAGTTTATTTTTCAATTAACAGGTAAAAATACTATATTTTTGGGTTTTTTTCCCTTAAATTATAACGATTTATGTTGTCTATCATTCATCACAAAAGGATGTAACAGAAACAGAATGCACAAAACTGCATAGGATATTCTTTATTACATGACTTCCAATATGCCAAAATCAAAGTATGTCAGCTGTGCTCCCACACTTTGCTTGTTAGCTCACAAGTCAGCTTGCTAAAATGACCTTGCTAACATTTTAAATCTTCACATTCATAAAAGGCAAATCTGGGGACTTGAGGACATCCTCACCCCCCTTCACAAATCACACACTCTTGATTTGCAATTCCAAATCTACAACATAAATAGGCCTTCACAGCACCAGCGTGAATCCAACTTAAAAAAAAAATCCCTGAATAGATTTTGAATTTTAAAAACTAGATCAAATGAAAATCACACAAAGGCAGCAGCAAGTGGAATTGAAAGTGTGATACGGATGAGGGGGGTGTGTTGAAGGGGTACGGATGAAAACAGGATTAGACTCCACAGGCCTGGTTCCCACAGATTGCTTGAAATGGGGAACAGATTTAAAGCAGGTACTGTGTGTTGACAGGTTTGAGGTTTTTTTTTTTCTACACACAGGCATTTCCCTTTTCCTTTTTTCAGCATGTCTTACACATTTAACTAGACCCATGTCAAAACCTGTTTACATGTCATGAAAAGAAGCGGAACATGTTCAAATCGGGTAAGCTATTGAAGAAAAAAACTTGGATGATTTGACAGTTTGAGTCTCTTTAACATTCACCACTTTGAGGAGGCTGAAGCAAGTGATATGCGTGTTTAGGATTTCCCTCTCACTGAGCTTTTTAAGCGATGTAATTGACGCTGATTAAAATTATGCGCCAAGAGTAAACTCCACTCTTGTTTACATGTGTGAACCGCGCACAGAGGAGCGCCACGGTTCAAAGGCCGCCTTGTCGCACCTTGATTTCTTCCTCCTGCAAAATCACACAGTTGCTGTGTGCTTAAGCGTTTTCCCTGTATGTCAGCAAGTTTTGGAGATTAAACTGTTTCATGTTTAATGGGATAAGAAGGAACATGAGCTTCTATCCAATCCTGGCCAAATTGAGTGTTTTTAATGCAATTTGTCAACTCCCTCTGCTAGTGGGA
Source organism: Cyprinodon variegatus (assembly GCF_000732505.1). NCBI lineage: Eukaryota > Metazoa > Chordata > Actinopteri > Cyprinodontiformes > Cyprinodontidae > Cyprinodon > Cyprinodon variegatus. The sequence continues at coordinate 315,609 of NW_015150848.1, forward strand.
TTTGTTCCATACTGTTAGATGTGGAGTCAATTACATAGTATCTCGAAAGAGCATTTTGCTTAAGAGATTGCCCGTCTGGTGATATTAAAGCTACTTAGTTTACAGCATGTTTAGCTGGAATGAAGGGAGTGTGGTTAACATGTTTTTTACATTTTGACTTTATTTTTCTAAATGCTTGCCGTTTAAAAAAAGATTTACTTGTTGTACCAGTGAGCATTAATATAGATAACATATGTGACAGTTGGAATATGAATAGCCCTTCTCAAACATTCACTTACGTCTAAATACGACTGAAACGTCCAGCATGATTAATTACAAAGCCCAGGCATTACAAATGACTGACCAGTTAATGTTAACAAATATTCTCCCTTAAGGGTCTCTAATAATTTTATATTCTCCACAAATATTTTTCTATCCACCTGCTCTGTGTGCTCCTATTTTCTCCCCTTTTTTCCCCGGTTTTGTGATCATACATAATTTAGTCCCAAGCCACATCTAATAAATGATGTTGACATATGCTCTTGCAGAGAGCGCTGCCTGGAAGTGTTGGTTGATAAGCCTCTTTGCATTCCTTCTGGATCCAATTTTTGCCCTATCAGTACAGGAGTATGTGGCCCCACTCACACAGGTCCACCAGACCCCCGATATGTCCTGGGGCTTCTGATTAGTGAAAAACCCTTAAAGCAGGTGAAGTGATTTTTGTAAAATTTAAATTTCTCACCAGTAGCAGTGCTTTTCAGATCTTCATTTTATGTTTTAGTTTTTTTTCTTACTTGTATAAAGAATTTGCAAACATATTTTTCTGTGTTTTTTTTTTTTCTTTTTTGTTCATGTCTAAGAGAAAGATTGTTATACACAATTTTAGACTTGCTTCTGTGCAAAAGAGCATCAATTATATTGTTTTAAAAGTAGCTGCGTAGGGGGGCTGGGAACGACTGTGGGTGGGGGGGTCATAAGCAAAAACTCACTCCCACTTAGAGTGAGAATGCTGTGAACAAACTGCCCCCACAGAGCCACCAGAATGTGGAGATGGATTAAAAATTGAAATTGCTATAAGCGGTTATATCCAAATATTTGTCCACTCTCAGCCTGAAATGAATTCCTACAGTTCCAGCTCGGCAGCGGCGCCCCCGTCTGTTTTTCCTCCTTTTCTTCTTTATCTGAGCATTTTGAGACAGAATCAATTAGATCAATTCCACTCCACCAATTGTTTGCCGTATATTTTATTTTCCTGACCACACCTTAAATATTAATATTTGATTAGCCTCCAGGAAGGGTTGGAAAGTACTTATTAACCTTATTTGTCAATCTGTCATTGCCGCTGTGTGAGTTTTGCCATGCCTTCTGGGCTAGAGGGGGGGGAAGGGATCCTTTAGGGGAATATCATCTCTTCCAATTGCTGCTTTCCTCTGGATGTTTCATCGTAATTATCCATTTGAGGTTTCTTCCACAAGCATGACAGCCATTTTTGCATTTTGTCTACTTTTGTTAATTGATATCTGATACTTTTTTCAGTCTATATTAGGAGATAAAGCTGTTTAGCTGCTCTATTTTCTTCTTTACAAATTACACAATCATGCCAACTTTTGTTCCTTGAATTAGAAAATGAGTTTGGGGGTTTACGCTTTTATGTGTTTCAAACAAAATATTGTGAAAGTTGCCATTCGGGTCATTCTCATTACTTTCCAAAAAGAATACGCATCTTCTAACATTAAAATTGACAAATAGACTTCCCCAATGTAAGCACTTCTTTTTTTTCATTAGTAATTTTAATTAAGTCTCCTCCACAATGCTGAAATGGACTTTATGCATAATTGTTCATTATACCTCTTATTTTCAACAGTGGGGAAATTAGGAGCATCAAATGAATGAATCTAAGACATGATTAGTCCTCTTCTTCCCAAATGGCTAATTTTCTTTTAATGCCCGAGATGAGCTTTGATGCAAAGTGAAATTGATACTAGATGCATCAAAACATTTAATGAATTGCCAATTTTGTTGTCAAAATCAAGCTAACTGTTGTTCTTTGGGGAAATTTAAGAGCAGATTGTGCTTTTTCAGTTTTGGAATAACACTTTCATATTGTTTTTTTTTTTATTGAAAGTAAAAACACTTTTTGTTTGAAGCTAACATTTACATTGAAGTCAGTTTCTGCTTTCTTAAATCTGCTTTTCTCTGAGTGAATCCCATCTTCAAGCACACTGGAAGCCTTGCAGATCCATCTCCTCAACCTCTGTGTTATCTGTGATGATACGCCCCCATCCTACCAAGCTCAGTCAAAGACCATCCCATGGTTTGCAGTGTTAATTACAGATCTTTTGATGTGATAGAACACAGCCCTGTAGAGATTGATTACTCTTTGAGCTAAGTTGTCTTCCAATTACTTAGACAATTAGCCAACTAATTAAAATACTTACCCTGCGCATTGAAAAAGGAAGAGGAGCACCGCTGTGAGGATCTCCCTTGATATATGAGCTGCCAGTGATTCTCAGCTCGTCTCGACTAAAGAAGAGAAGGCCTGGTGTGACTGCTGAAGCAACGTAGAAAAAAAGGCCAGAATTGAGTCCTGGGCTCAGTTCAGCATACTGAGAGAATAATGTTGATAAAGCATTTCAAAGCGTTCATCACTTCTTGTTGATAGAGGATAAGAATGTTTGACAATCCATCATTTCAGATATGTTTTGATTGGCTGACAAATAACAGACTCTGAATGAAAAGCTCAAATATTGGAAATTCAAATAGCTTTTTCTTCCACTCAGTATTTGGCTTGTTATCCAAGAAGTATTTGAATGATGAAGCTCAATAAGAGGAGTGAATGCTCCGGTTTTTCAGACAAATGATTAGTCTCCACACTTGAAGCCACTAACATGTATTAAAACCATCTAGCTGGTTTAAAAAATGTCAGTTTGGGGCATTATGAATAATCTTCTGATAATAAAACAAAAGCAATCTTAAAAACGCTCCTGAGGTATAGTAATTATTATAGCATCTGATAGCAAATAGTTAGGATTATTTTTTTTTTCATCAAAATATTGAATTCTGTGCTCATTCAATATTAAACTGATGATATTTGTTTCATTTCAGTTCCAGGTGTGAAATAAAGCTGTGATGCCTGTATGTCTGTGTGGAGGGTTTTGCTGAGGAATTCATAGTTGTTGGTTTAGATTACCGGTAACTAAATATGTCAGATATTTCCAAATAAAAACAGAAAATATGGGAAGGGGGAAATAGAACAATCATTTTGCATTAAGGTCAGAATTTTCTTTAAACACCCTGGCTCTAATTTAATTTTTTAAGAAAGACCTGTTTAAAACAGACAAGATGTGATATACTGTACTATACATTCTGTGTGTATTGATAATGAAAGAAAAAGATTAAAACATAAGTATTAGTTGAAGAATAAACACATTTTTTATTGATTACAATCCTGAGGAAATTTTGAGCTTAAATTTGTGTTGAATTTCATAAGTTATTCAGATTTCATTGAACATAATAGCTTTACATTTTTAAGCTATTATGCATTTCTTTTTATTTCATTAAAGTTTGATGAAAGCGCTGTACTGTTTTACAAAAAAACAGTTTTTAATTGCCTTTTTATTTTTAAATGTTTTTTAAAGACAATAAGAAGCTTAACATTTTGATTAATATTGACTGACTAATAAAAAAAAATGCTTTTCCCTTGTTCAAACTGTGAAGTGTTGCTTTTAATAAAGAAAAAACACAAACATAATTCTGTGCAGAAGGACCGTAATATAAACAACTCACAAATTTTTGAGTATTAGAAAATAAAAACTGAAAAAAATAAATACAAATCAATAAAACCTTTGAAATTACATTTTGAAAGAAAAACAGCTCATGATGTTGTGACATTTATAATATGATGGAAAACCTTTGAGTTTGGCTAAATTAACCCTTTAAAGCCTGGACCATGAAGTAATGGATTGAAAGTGTTGTCCTTGAACCTTCCGACAACAGCAAGATAAAAAAAAAAAACAGACATTTTGTATAACTTAAATTACATAAATTATTTGCATCAATTTTGATAAATAAGGCATTTCTGTGTAATCTTTTATACATTTTCTGTTCACTACATGTGTCTGATTATGTAACTCCGGGTTTTCAATAGCAAAACTATCACACTGATAAAGCAAAAGTCCGAAAAACTCATGTACCAAATATGATACACTTGGCTTTAAAGGGTTAAAAGAATTCTGAAAAGAGGAGCAGGTCAACTTTTCTCCACAGTGATGTTAAAACGGATGAGCTACAGTACCTCTTGTGCTTCATAGCATTTTTTCAGTTTTTAATGGTAGATTTAAAATCTAAAAAAAAAACATTTAACTGAATGCACCCCAAATAGAGTTATGTTTCCCAGGCTTATATTTCTCTCATATTTGATGATTGCATATAGATTCTGATTGTGGAAACGCAACATACATTTTTTTTTTTTTTTTTAGAAAATTAGAGTAGGATCATTTAAAATAGGGCATTTTTAAAACATGTATTTTGCAAGACATCTGCTCAATTCTTTTAACTTAGTATTTAACTTGCCATCCTTTTGCATAAATAATTTCATTGGTGCTGTGTGGCAATGAGGTAATCAGTGGCACTCCTGAAGTGTAACAAAAGCCTATTATACAGCTGTATTTGAAACCTTTGGTAGTTAAGGCAAGAACCTCCATAAAGGTTATCAGCAGAAGGAAGAGTGAAGATGCGTGTATTTATGGTGAACCATGGAATCCATGGTGGACCAACCAAGCCAAAGAGGTAGCCTCCCAGATCATCACTAGCTGTGGAAATGTCACATGGACTGTGTGGCTCGCCAGAGATTCCCTGCAGACTCTAGGACATTCATGTGCCAATAAAAATTCTAAATTTATTTTCACAAAATATCACTCTGGGACTTTTTTTTTTTGTCTTTTTAGCCCAGGAAAGACGATTTTGAAATTCTATACGCTTTCAAAAGTGGCTTGTTACAAGGAATGTGATGTTTGTAGTACCTGTGTAGGATTTGATTCAATGTGGTGGATTGCAATGCATATCTATATATGTATATATATATATATATATATATATATATATATNGATAGATAGATAGATAGATAGATAGATAGATAGATAGATAGATAGATAGATAGATAGATAGATAGATAGATAGATAGATAGATAGATAGGTCTCTATACCGTAGCTCTCGCTCTATATATAGATATGACAAGAGCAAAGCTAAAACTCTTTTCTTGTGTTGTGTTTTTGTCCTAGGTCTGACTGAGGCTTTTTGTCACGTTCCCTCAACCCCAGCTGGGCAGCTCTATTATTGCTGCTCTATTGTAATGTTAATAGTGTGTTATCTGTGTGCAGGACAAATATGCACTGGACAATGGGGGTGCAGACATGCATTCAATTTATGCATCCATAATTACTTTTGATGATGTCGATAATTATGTTGTACTTTGGCCTTTTTTTCTACTGTGCAAATTGCAGAAGCTCCTTATAACCTTTCACACTTGCTGATTAACCATGCAAATAATATCTTCCAAACATTCTTGAATTAAGTATTTTGTTTTAAACAATTTATGGTAAATTGGTAAAAATATTTTATGACATCAAACAATCCAACTTTCTAGCTTAATTTTATTTCCTAATTGCTAAAATAATGGAAAATAATAAACTTTACAAATTGCTCCCTCTATCCAAATAAAAGGGTTACATTTCTCATTATTTCTAACAGTTAGTTGGATGCTTATTTGTTGGCCATGTTTACCTTACAGAACAATCTTCAAAGTTTTATTAATTAGAGAATAAAAATTAAAATGGGAATCACTTCTTGCCAAAGTCACAAATGCACTTCTGAAATTAGTTAAACTGATTCACATGGACCCTTTTATTTGAGCTTTTGTGATTTGTTCATTACTATTACATCAGAAATATCACAATTCAGAAATGAAGCATGTTTTTCTGCATCATTTTTATCTATGTTACTTTTCTTAATAAATAAAAAATACATCTATAAAAATCTATACATAAAAAGGCATGGAAAATATCCAGATTGATTGAATCCTGGTAATATATTTTATCTACCAAAGCATTACTTTTTCCCAATTGTGGGTTTTCTTAGCTTTTTTTCCCCCTCGCTGTCTGTTTCAGACAGTGTGTCTTATTGAAGTTGCTGGTGCAGGATCGAAAGCTGTGATTACTGGGTCAGCAAGTCGGGGAGATCAAACCCTTCTTTTTCATCCTCTAATCACAGACTATATAAAACAATCTTAGCACCATTTAACCTGCACAGGGCTCTTGATGTGGCTTGGCATGCTCTGTCTCTATTAATCAATCAGCTTCATGCCTTCATGAGATCCAGGATGCAAATGTGTGTTATTGCTGCAACTCCCTTCTCTGAGGATTTTTTTTACTTCATCATTCCTCAGGTACCAAATTGTCTTGGCTTATATGTAGCTCAAGTGTTACAGTGATTCAGAATTATTATATATAGATGAATACAGCTCAGTTTTTTAAATAAGTTTTAAAAGCAGAATTCTTTGAACGTTTTACTTGGTAAGTTGGGAAAATATAAATTGCAGTGTTAAGTTATAAATAATATTCTAGTAAACTGCAAATGTACTCTCATTTTGGGGGCTTTGTTTGTGATAATGCATAGTTTGAAAGACTTATCCCTGTGTTTTATTTTCTGCTGAAAGGTTTCTGCATGGTGAAACAGCTGGTAGAACTGCAGCCTTGCAGCAAAAGGGTCATGGAGTATTTCAGCACAGAGTTTGAATACTGTCCATGTATGAGTTTTCTCCAGGTACTCCAGCCCCTATGACATTTAAACCCTGCCATATTTATTGTGAGTATAAATTACAAGCCGAGCAAGCACAAATTACAATCTGCCTAAAGCTGCATGAAGCTCATGTAAAAATTCAACAAATAGACTGAATGGTTAGTACTTCGTTTGTGCAGATTTGTGCAGTAAAAATTATAATTTTTGCTACTTTTGTTTAAGAGTTATTAAAGATTAGTTTTTAGGTCATCCAGAGGTCACCGTCCCCCCATCAAACCTATTTGAACCAACGTGATAAGCTTTTTTAGTGCTACGTTTGTGCAGATTTGTGCCGTTAAAACTGTCATTTGTGCTACTCTCGTTTTTAAGGAATAATTCATAAAATTTTGGCTGATAATGTCACCAAGTCCCCTTTTAAGCTCCAATTTTATTAATCATAATAATAAAATCTTGCGGTCGAGAACCATGGCCTTAGACTTAGAGGAGCCGATGCTCTTCCCGTCCACTTGACACTCGGCTGCAAACTGCACCGGTGCATGCGGCAGGTCTTGTCATGAGGTAGCCAACAGAACCACATCATCTGTAAAAAGCAGGGACAAAATCCACTGCTCCCAAAAAAACAGACCTCCTCCGGGCCATGGCTGCACCCAGAAAACCTGTCCGTAATGGTAATGGGGTTAGGACTGGTGACAGAGGGCAGCCCTCTTGGAGTCTAAAATGCTCTGGGAAGAAGTTTGACTTAATGCCGGCAATGCCAACCAAACTCATGCCCTGCCTATACAGAGACCAGATAGCCCCTATCAAAAGACTCCAACTCTATACTGCTAAAGAACCCACCAAAGCGCACCAAGAGGGACACGGTCACAGACACCCTCTCCAGGTCCACAAGACACATGTGGATCTGTTTGGTAAACTCCCAAGCACCCTTGAGGAATGCTGTGGAGAGTGTAGAGCTGGTCCTTTGTCTCATAGCCAGGACAAAACCCACACTGTTCCTCCTGAAGCCAATGTTTAAAAACCAGTTGGATTCTCCTCTCCAGGACATATGCCTGGAGGACTCCTCTCCTGGCATTGGACTTCTCATGGAGGCTGGGAAGTGTGATCCCCTATCGTTGGAAAACACCCTCTGGTCCCCCTTATTATGCAGGTGAACCTCTACCCCTGTCTGCCAATTCAGGGGCATTCTCCCTGACCAACACATGGTGCTGAAGTGCTGTGTCAACCACAACAGCCAGACAGCATCCAGAGCTCTAAGGTACTAAGGGTGTATCTCATCCATGCCCAAAGCCTTTTTTTGGCAGACTTTAGCCTGAGTGGTGAACAAATCCGGCGCCGAGTGCCCCATAGCTTCTTCCACCACAGAAGGTGTGTCAGCCGTATTGAGGAAAGGCGTTAAAGTAATCTTCCACTGTCCAATAATGTCTTGTTACGAGGTTAGCAGCTCCCGAATTCCATCAATTTGACATCTTTTAAAACATATCTATTTAAAAATGCTAAATAATTTTCTACATCTGAATTGGATCCATCAGCACTAAACAGTGGTCGTTTAAGATGCACTTTGAGATTTAAATACTTTTATTCTGTTTTTTTTTTAAACCAAAATGCTTGACTGACAACAAATCTACACAAGAATTTCATAAAGACAAAAAACACATCTGGACTCCTCAAAGCAAGGTAAGTTTATTTATATACTGCATAACAGTGGCAAGTAAATTCAAAGTGCTGTACACAAGAAAAAAAAAACGATAGAGAAAAGTAGATTGCCGGGTCATATAATAAAAAGAAACTGTTTAAGAGAACAAAATTGACCGAAAATGGGAGGGAAAATAAGATAAATAAGAAAATAAAGTGATTGATAAACTTTCTTAAAAAGAAGATAAAATGATTAAGAAAATGAAATGAAGTTAGACTGGAAAATAATAATGTGTAGAAAGCACAGCTAAAGGCTGTAAATAAATATACATTAATTTCAATTTAAAGCAAATGGGGATTTCAGCCCGTTTCAGTTTTCTGAGAGTTGATTCCAGATTTGTTGAGCATAAGAACTAAATGTTTCTTCTCCATGTTTGATTTTGGTTCTACGTATGAAAAATAGTTTAGAGCCATAAGACTTTAGAAGTCTTGGCGGTTTATACTCTGACAGTTTGTACTGTATTCTGAAGCAAAGCCATAAAGTGATTTTTAGAGTGACAGAGGTAATCATAGCATGACTGTTGCCAGAGCAACAATTTATGGAGCTGGGTTGATTTGCTAAACTTTGTTTATTTTGGTGAGGATAAGGGTAGATAAATTCTGGAACAACTGCAGCTGTCTGATAAATGTTTTAGGCAGACTTGTGAAGACAACAATCAATGGTACTAAAGATAAATGCTTGAATTAAGGCTGGTTTATACTTAGAAACCAGGCCATCTGCGTGTGTGTTGAAGTGGTGTGCCCTTTCCCCTTCCAAAATTGGTGCACCTTCCAAAATTGTAGGTGGGCGCAGACAATGCTGCAAACAGGAGGCCTCTGATTGGTCAAATCTACATCCGCTCTACACTATCCATATTTCCTGTTTGGTACCTTACCATTACTGTTTTGTTTGTATGACCGCCATTGTGGAAAAAAACTCATGAAGATGGACCAGCTAGTAGAGCAAGGTGCGCGAGAACGCTGGGTCCCTTTGTCCACCTGGATCTCCGCTTCTTTTTCTCCCTCATGTCCCTCTGTTGTCGCACAAACTTGCCTCTAGTTTTTTTACACTTCCTCACCACCTCGGCCGTATCTAGACCCGCAGCTAGTTCGTGATTGTCCCTCTTGCGTTGCGGCATGGAATAACATAGCACAGACCACGCTTCAATATTGGGCATAAATCAAAAATAACACAAGCTCACTGCGACACTGTGCTACAGGAGTATAACCAGCCCTGTACTTTGTAAAGGTTCTGTTGAGACAATAGTCCTTTAAATCCTGGAGATGTTTTGTAGGCATTAGAAGGCACATTTTTAATGATTGCAGGTTCTTTAATATAGAAATTGTATCTTTTGAAGCCTTGCTATGAAACATAAAAAAGGGATTCTTGGATTTACTAGTTTTTGGAGTAAATTTTTTTCTTTTGTCTCTAATGTGAACGTGATACTTTGGTTGTCTGTTCTCCACATAACCTCATTTTAAATGAGTCTCCATTGGCACTTAAAAACTTTTTGTTATTTCTGTATAAACTAAACTGTTTTTTTGTTTGTTTCTTTAAAGATAGTTTTGGTTTTGATGAACAACCTACTCTTTGTATCTGTGGCTATTTTACTGTGGCTAACAACATAATGTCCCTTCCTGCTGCTGTGCATGATCTGAGAGCTGTGTCAAATGGCTGCTCCATCGTCTCAGGCTGGCTGGACTGCTGATGAGAGCAACATAAACTACCACACAATATCCCATCATCTTTGGCCACTTAGTTCCTCTCATTGTCAGAGGTTATTTTGTCCTTATGAGGTGTAGAAGGTTTTCGGTGTCAGCGGTGGATGATTAATGGCTCTCCATGGCCCCCTCCCTCTGAGAAGTGCGTATTCTGCGTCTAGAACAAGATTTTCCTCTACCTATGACCCTCTTAGCAGACGCCTGTACGCCAGGAGAGGAATTTTTAATTCCATGGAGACCTTTGTCCCCTTGAACTTATTTAACACATTTGTTCCTTTGACTCAAAAAAGTCCTAATTGATTTTTTAACTGGAAAGTCACATTTACATGTTTCTGCTCCCTCATGATTAATCAAGTGTAATTAGCAACATAAGTAGGGATATAACGTGTTTGGAATCACAATATAGTATTATTGTTAGGATGTGATATCAGTGCACATTCACAAGCCACTTTATTACGTACACTTGTTCAACTCTTTGTTAACTCAAACAGCATATCAGCCAATCACATTGAAGTAAGATGGCTTGCTGTGGTTTAAACTGAACTTTAGAACATAGGTTTAAATGATTTTAAAAATGACGTTTGTGTGGGAATGGTTTGAAAAAGAAACTATTCCTATAATGGCAGTTGCAGGTTAGGTCAGTGGAAATTAATGCAACTGGCTAAAGACAATAAAAAGGAAACATTTCTTAATTTTCCCACTCTATACAACTAAGGTCATGGGAAAACCAAGTTTTATACTACAACAGACCAAGCCTCAAAGCAGATGGGCAACAGCAATAGATCGAAAGGGAAATACCTCTGTTCTGCTTAACTCAGCTGTCACACCTTCCCTGTTGAATACAGGGACTGGGTGTTCTGAAGTTCGTGGTTAAAAGCTTCACCATGGCATAGATGTGGAGGTGGATTAGATCCACTCTGGGTATCTTAGTGTCTGGGTATTGTTGGGCTGTCATGGTTGTCATACCTTTTCAAAATTGCGTGTTGATTGTAGACAAGAAGAGGAACTGGAGGGTGTGTTCCAACTACTGGGGAACCCAATTCTAAGCATGTGTGGGATGGTCTATCCCTGGGAGCTCGAGAAGGTGCAATCTCCTTCCCCTGGTTTCTTAAAATGGAGGATGAGTTCATTGTTCTCCACTGGCCTCATATTTCAATAGAATAAGTCCAGTTTGGGAGGTGGTTCATAAGATATTCTGATTGTATATCTGCCTGTGGTAGTTCTACAGCAACTTTATGTTACTCTAATTTCAGGTAATCCAAATCAAAGAGGAACATTTTAGACACACTGTTACGTTTGGGGGGCAAAGAAGAGCACTTTTGATGGAAAGCCGGGTCCAACCTGGTCCTAGCAAGATATTCTTTGTTAAGTGGCCAATCATTGTCAGTCTTAACACAAGTAGAGAACATTGTATTGCACCATCATTATGGATAGATAGGTACATACTGTAGCAGTAAACCTCTGACTTCTGGTTGGCACATCAACATTCCTTTAATCTTTTTCGTTTTGAGTGAAAAAAGCAATTCCTTGTGACTGTGCTTTTAGATGCAAAAAGGAGCCAAATAACTTGGTTAGGGCGGTGTTCCATAGAGAAACGGATACTACCATTAAAACTAAAAAGAAAGCCACCTTTGCATCTTGACCTTTACCACAGAACTCTGCTCTTGTTTCCAAATCCCTTTGAGTGTAAGAAACAACTATACTCTACTGGGGCCCATATGACTCAAATTATATCATTTGTCCAATTTGCTATTGTTTCATCCATGTCAGGATAATTTGCTTTGGGTTTCCCCGTAATGTCTTGGGTTTTAGCTACCCCCTTGAGAGAGCTGCTGTACTGCTTGTGCCCTAGATAGACTGTTTATCAAGTGCCCCATGTTCTGTCAAGTTGACTTTCTGAACATTGATGCACAGATAAAATGTATGGCTTCATCTCAGCAGCAGTCTCAAGAGGACTGAGCCTGTGACCATGGTGGGAGCCTGTTTACCTGGGGCATTAATTGGGTTGGAGTTAAAAGTGTGGCAGCAAGAAGTCTTGTTCAGGATAAAGACAAGCCAGATATCATGACTCAATACAAACTGTGTAATGAAAGCTTTATCTCTTCCGTAACAGCTGTCTTGCTTCCAATTAATCTCATCATCTCTCTAAGCAGGTGAGAAGTCAGAAGCCAAAAATATTCAATATAGGTTTTCATCAACTGTACAGTAAAATGGATGCTTCAGCAAGGATGTGTCATGTTTTTTTTTTTATACAGATCAGTTTCAATTCATATTATCTGCAGCAATTTAATGAAAGCATGAGACAATACACCATCTATATTCAAATAAATCATTATTTATTTTTTTCCCCCCTTAGATTTGTGCACACAGTCAGTTTTTGATTTTGACATAGGGGTGAGCAAACTCATTAATCAGCTTGTGAACCAAGGCAGGCCTTGCCTCCGGGGTTCACTAAGCACAGGCACTGTAGGCAGCAACAAACGTCCAAACAGCTTAGTACAACTCTTCAAAATACTTCAAAATCTTTCATTTTACAATGACTGCAGCCAAATCATGCAAACAAGGGGACACTGACTGTCTTAGCCATTAAAAATACGGAGGATTTGAAATATCATCTTTCTGCCTCATCTCATGCACGCAGGGTGTCATGCTTCTCCAATTAATTGCCTGTTCGCCAAATGTATCTTTGCACAATATCTTGTTATATCTTTTGATTGCATGTGCTTAATCCTTATCATAATTGGAGTTGCACGCTGCCGCTGGGCCATTTGTGTCTCATACCAAATTAGGCTTAAAATTGTTTACTGAAATTATGATGTTGTTCACGGCGGCTAAGAATTGTATATCACAGAAACCAATTATGCAGCTATATTAAAAAATTAAGTATGAGAGGAAGAAACATGAATATAGTGATATTTTAGATGGTGCTACTGTATATTGTTCTTTTTTTATCCTGACAGGAGATGATGTGCTTTTACATCAAGGGGTCTGGTCTCCTTGTTTATTTTATTGGCTCTTGATGGCACATGAACGATTCCCCCAGCAAACAAATCAGTCCGTTCAACCATCCGGGAACCAAAAGTTCAGTGAAGCCAGTCCTCCTTGTAAGTACTTTAGGTCTCAGGCAGAAGAGGAATAATAATCATAACCATGAATTGGCTACATGGGTAATGGGGCAATTCCTCTATCCCTGTTTGAAATGTTGGGGCGTTGCTTTCACACAACTTGTGAGATGTTAGTAAATTGTGCAGGCATTGAGAGGTCAGGGCAAAACAGCCAATCATTAGGTAAGCTTTTAGGTTATGAATCATTTCAATAAGATTAAATAAAATGTTTTTAATTGAAGTCAAAAGTTTCAACATGTCTATTATTCAAAGTAAATATTTATAAGTGCCCAAATGTTCACTATTTTATGTGTCCTAAGCACATATGTTTGAATAATAGAAACTGTATGACCTGAATTTATATTTAGTTGTTATTTAAAGAATGGCTTAATAAAAGTATATTTTTTATTATTATAAAAAACCACCAAATTAAAGCAAGGCTGTGAAGGAAAACAATCCAAGGTCCCAAATTATGATGCACATGAAAATTATGATGTTTGCTTATGTTTTTATGTATTTTTCCTTAATTATCCTGTTACTGCGATGTATTGATTTGGGAATTTTGAGACAGCACCTATTTGGAATTAATTTTTATGTTGTGTATGAATCGTCTAAAAACTAATGACTTTTTAATGAAGAAACTGAAGACAGGAAGAATCTCATCTTTCAATGTTTAAAAGTTAAATGCTCCCAGAAAGCAGATAAAATCAGTTGTAGCATAAGGAGCCATTCAGAATGCAAGAGGAGGCTTGAATTATCTTCAGACAATTTAAAGTCATGTATTTCTGGACGATAATAAAAATGACTCCATCATTATAGATGTTAAAAAGGCGAACAGCAAGTCTCAACTTGAGTATTGATTTCTGAAACATTTAGGAAATTCCTGGCTTTTTCTGATCCCTGTACGTACGACAGCTCCACAGATATGATATCAGATTAACTAAAATGTTGATGTTTGTTGCTAATCCTGTCTGTAAGCACAGACTGTCTGCATGTAAAATCTGATTCTGCTAAAGGCCAAGGTTTTACATAACATTAGTGTTTGTTTTATAACTTTAAAAACAATTAAACTAATCTGAAGTCCTGTTTGAGGCGTGTTTTTTAAGTGCAAGTTACAGTAGATGATATAAAAGTGATGAAATTACCGTATGTCAAATTTTTGATGGATTTGATCTGCCCACATATAGCATGATCAAGACAGTGAATTCTTAACGTTCAACTACATCTCACACATTACATAGCAGTTTCATTTTATGTATTCATTTTTTTCTTTTATATCTTTAAAGGATGACTGATTATCAAGAAATAAAATGTCAATGCCTTTTCCCTCAACTACTCACATAATAATAAGAAAAAAAATCAGAAATCAGCTTAATGCAAAAAGATATCAAATCAGTAATATTTTCATCCTAAGAATCAATATGCTATCATAATGTATGACTCTTATGTATTCAGGAAGTCACTTTAGGCATCCTGACGAGGGGAATTTTTTACTATTTAGACAGTGACAAAATATATGTTTCATATGATGATATATTTTATTTTAATACATACCATTGCTACTTAAGCCTTATGTGTTAGTTGACTATCAATATTTACTGGACTGCATTGATGATAAAGCCTTATTTGCTTACCTCTACATGTTTCCTCCAGTGCAACTGAAACATAAGGCAGATATGAAGCAGTGTGATTGGGGTTTAAACAGCTCTATAGGATGCTCACTAATAACCACAGGTGACATATTGACTTACTGAAGAGCAGTTAAACCAAACCAAACAACAAGCATACAATAACTCAGGCTAAACCTGACACTAAATCCCAGGTATAAAGGTTAAAAAAATAAAACAAAACAAACCAACCTATTTTCAAACACAACTTGGATTATTCTAAATTCTTTAGCACATCATTTTTTTGTTGAATCCTTGGGATCTTGTCAGTTATTCACACAATAAAACACTTCAGAATTACATCTGCAATGTTCTCTTTTACCCATTTTTATTGAAGCAGCAGATACAGGTAAGCATCTACGCCTCAAGGTTTTTACAGAGGGGCTTTATTTGACATCAAAATGAGAACACCTAAATCTAAATTACTCTGCAGAAACAATGCAAATAGTTTGATTTTGCATTTTGTAGAAGAATATAAACCAGAAATAGTGGAAGTTGATATTATTTTGAAATGCTAAAAGTCCAAGGTTGTCAGTTCAGCCTCTTTTTATTTTGTCTTGTTTGAAGGAATAAGCTTGTGCCATAATGTAGAGAGGAAAAATGTTTTTCATCACAATGTGTTTTATAAAGTAAGTTTGGCCAAAACATGAACTGGATTGGAGAAGAAATACACCAGTATCTCCTGGGATTTTTTAGTTTATTTTGGCACAACAAAAGCAGCAAAGAAGAACAACGATTAAGTCAAGTGAGCAGTTTTCTAACAAGAATTGTTATACTTAAGATGATTTAAGAGTTTTCCATCCTCATAATCTTTTAGCTGGATTTCCACCACCTAATATCCAAGTGATTATTAATCTCTGGAATTATAAAGCAGATGGATAGAAAGAAAACCTTAGAGTCCAGCTGTTGGCCAGTCTTTAAAGACAGTATTGCAGGTTCCTGTTCTGCAGTCTCTGTGGAGGCATATTGGCAGACTCTGTTTGCTCTGTTAATTAAATTTCCTCTTTGCAGCAAATGAGGTCATATCCACTATTGGTGTAATGTCTCTCTCATGTACAACAAAGGGAATGCAGTGAGTCCAGGAATCTTTACTGAAACAATCAAGTATATCATTGTTTGTCTGCGGATCTATACTTTTGAGGAGCATCACCATGGTGAAATGTGATGCTTCTGCTTGTGGTTTTTATTGCTTCAATTTTACAGACAGTTGGGATTAATGTTGGGTTCTGCAGCTTCAAGGAAGAAAAAAGCGGACAACAATATAGGAATGTTTTTCCTTTATTTTGAAGTTGAAGTGAATGAGATCATTTGTTTTTCACTGAGCTTGTTGAAGCTGTAAGTATGTCATTTCAAAATATTTATCATGATTCACAATATATTGACTGACTGACTAAGGAGGTGCACAGAATTTTCAGTTTTTTTTTTTCATTTCCAGAATTAATTCAGATAAAAAAAGCATTTTTTTATACAACATCATATTTTCGATCTGTTTGTATTTTAATGTATCTTTTTTTTGTACATTGGTGAGAAAAGTTGTGGTAAGCGTGCAAACTTGACTGACTTAAACAGGCTCCAAATGGGATTTTGCTCAGTGCTTTGTTTATTTACCCTCACACAAGCTGTCAAAACTGAACATGGCAGTTAAAGGCTCCCTTTTAACCTGAGAGGAAGTAGTTATTTTCTTTAATTGGAAAATGCTCACTTCTAGTGAACGAATTTGGCTGAAAAGATAAGTTAAGTAAAAGTGCCCATCCAATTAAACACTCTGTGAAATTTCCATTTTGATATCCACATCCTGTTTTGTCCCCTGTCTCTTTTGTTAAGAAACATCCAAGCTGAAATGAAATCAAGGGTTTTTATTTACCTGTTCTTAACCATTTATAAAACCAGCACCCTGTATTATGCAGATATGACAATGTCATTTTGAAGAGAAAAAAAAAAAATATCCAGGGCGTTTTAATTAGCTGAGAAAGTAGCATGACAGAAAATATATTTCAGGGTGCTTAAAAAATGAAAGGTTCAACACGTCTAAATAAGATAAAACTCAAAATGTTTGAAACAAAACAATTTGGGAGCATTTATTAATCTGAGTGATTGGAATGACTATCACTCCGGGTTGGTTTGTTTATAAAAAAAAAGTTTCCTTAAAGTTTGGAAAATGATTCGCAGCCTCATTAACTGTTCCTTTCATCTCTGGTGTTCCGAAAGCAAAAACGTAACTATAAATCTAAAGAACTAAAGACTGATGTATGATCTATTAAATGTTTTATCATGCATTCTTTGCCTTTTGTATACTAAAAATATGTAAACATTTGTTTGTTGTATTTATGCTTAAAAAGGGATGGGAGGGTGTATAGGGTCCTCTGTTCTCTTCATGCATTTATAACCCCAATGTCATGGCCTGGGTTCATATGGAAGTTCATTAATATGCATTCGCTCAATACTCTCAGGGGAGCTGCTCATGCATATGTGACGTCTGCTGCTGTATTGTGGTACTGCATGGTGAAATAACAAAGGGTCTGACAGGGGCCACAACAAATAATAAAGAAAAGGACACCGCAAGACAATGTGGTTATATTGTCTATAGAATAAAAGATATATGCTATTTGGTGTTCAGTGTGTAGTTTGACAAAAAAACAACAAAAAAAACAGGTGAAGTAAAATGTGCTGAAAAGCAAAGTGAAAAATCCAATTCCACCATTTACAAAGTTAAAACATGCTGTACTCAAAGCTGTCATGACAACATTTTGAAACACCAGTCTTTTTAAACCTTTGTCTATAAGAAAAACCTGTAGGTTGTTGGTTTTTGTTTTGAGGAAACTCTATAATCAGAATCAGAATCAGGTTTATTGCCATTGTTAGTGAAGGAGTTCACAAACTAGGAATTTTTTATGGTACAATCGTGCAACATGAAACATATAATATGGAATAGGTAAATAAAATTATAAAAATGGACTGTTTCTACTTCTTCAGATCCCTGTGATCCTGGATGTTATCTATATTTCCAAAATTTGTAGTGACTTTTATAAAAAGAACATTCAGATAACTTAGTTGGCTAAATTATTTAAACGTTGTTTGCTGATAAATGATATTTAACACAAAATACAGGAACAAATTGAGGCCCACTACCAGTTAATACTGTACAAAGTTACACTTGATGTTTTCTAGATATACACTTTATACATATTCTTGTGTCCAAACAGTCAAATATATGTCTGAAATTAAATGGACATATCACATAATTTCCAGAAATTATTTCCTGATAAAAAAGAATAAAAAGCATTTTCCTTTAATACTTTGCAGAACCACCTTTCATTATGTTAACAGTAGCAGATATTTTTGAATGTGACAATTTGTGCATCCAGAGTATGAAATTTTGCCCATATCATGGAAAAGAGATAATAAGATGGAGGGGGTCCATAAACTGCAATTTTCAAATTTTTCCACTAATTGTCATTTGAACTTTAGTCTAAACTTTGTCTGGCCTAATTGTTACTTCTTATGATATACTATCTATTTGTAAAACAATATATAGGTTCCGCTGTGCATCTAGGGTCACAGCCTTGCTGGTAAGTGAACCTCCACCTTGGTCTCAAGTCTTGTAGTCCATTTAAAATGCAAAACAACAAAAGGATTCCCCCATTCTAATCAATCAGAGTTTTTACTCCTTTTTATAAGGCCTTAAAGAAGTCTTGTTTGTTAAGAAATATCTTGCAGAGCACCATGAGATAATGCTGATAGCAATTTTTGTCACACTTTAGCAAAAATGTCCAGGCTCAGATTTTCATAGAGAAGTATTTGTCTCCATATACATTTTGAAAAGAATAAAATGGGATCAATATACAAATTTGAAGAGCACTTCTGACACAGTCTTGCCAATCATCAAGTCGAATTTCTTCATTTTATACATGTTTTTTTATATTATTAAGGATCATTTTAGAAAAAACAAAACAATTGTGAGCTCTTTTGACATCCCTACCATCATCTCAACACTTACTTATGCTTTACTTTCTGACTCACAAGTCTACAGACATACAAGATGGATTGGGCTCTGTCAATACTGGACGTGTGGCATTAAGTATTATCCACTTTTTGTCTATAACTTTTTTTTTTTTAGATTTTATTGTTCAGGTTTGCTACTATTTTGTCCACTTGAACAAAACTAGCTTCATTAATGCGTAAAATGTTTTTACAGGGCCACAATCCACATTTACAAGAATCAGATGTTATACAAGTGAATGTACAGAAGAAGCAGACAAATGAATACATTAACTAAATAAATAATAATTTTATTTTTTTTAATTTGCCCCACACTTAAATATCTTTTTATGTCAGTGTCAGTGTATGTCAGTCTGACACATTAATATCAGATTAAAGTTCCTTCCCCAGGTATGGGTAAACACAGGAGGAATTTGACTCTGGATTGAACAATGTTCACAATGTACTTACTTATATTATAAGACAATAATACAGCTATGGGACAGAGAGCACAGATGTACACACTATAAACAAAGTACATTAAAACAAAAGAGCAATAGTGCAATGAGCAGAGTACAAATGATGTAGAAGTGAAGTATTACATATTAGGTGGTAACCTGTAAACAAGGGTTGGTAGAGATAAAATTTCAAACTGAAAAACTCACACAAAGAGAAAAGAAAATTAGAAGAAATTTATTGATACAATTACGTTTTCTTTGGCGCTCAGACCTCTGCAGGAAATATAGCACAAAGAATAGGGCTGTTTCCCCCCAGGCTTGAAACTGGTCGTGGAGTGGAGATTGATGAAGTTGGTCAGTCTGTAGACTGCTGGTTAGCGAGACGGTCTGCTGAACTTCATGCGGAGATCCAGTGGATTGCGTGAGCTGACACAAGAGCTTCTCTCAGGGAGCTGGAAGATGGAAGTCCAGTTGGATAACACAGGTTAAGAGAACCTGTCCATGATGAGCAAGTATGAAGCGACAGTTGAGAGGAAAAACTCCTAGTTGGGAAGAAACGTCTGACAGAACCAGGCTCAACATGGCGGTCTTTGGATGCCGATTGGTTTTTGTGGAGGTGTGGTTCAAAGCTGATTGGCTGTGTAACAGGTGGATGTAGGAGAGCAAAGAGTTTCTTCAGTTGAACTTCCGCCCAGGCTCCATTTGTTGATTATTTCACGGGAATTGCTACTTAAGCCATTTTTCAAATGTATCTGCTGATTAGAGTGGTTCTTGAATTTGTAGTCTTTGGTGTATAGTGTTCTGTAGGGCCTGCCAGGGGGAATGGGGTTGGAACAGGTTGTGATGCTGTGGAAAAGTATTTACTCTCACATTTAATGTCATCATTTTATAACTGTAATATCTGACAACTAAATACAAAATACAGTTTTCAATTGATAATTAACATTATTAACTGGCTGCAGCAGAATAACCTATAACTAATTTAAAGCATCTAAAAAACATAAATTAATTTAGCTTCTGTTGTTTAACCCAGGTTTTTTCAACCCTGGTCCACAAGAGACACTGCCCTGCATGTCTTGTATGTTTTCTGGCTGTCACATAGCGAATGTCAACTGATAGCAGATTAACAGGGTTTCTTGAATTCCAGTTATCCAGGTGTGTTAAAGCAGGGAAACATCTAAAACATGCAGGGCATTGTGCCTTAAGGACGAGGGTTGAAAAATAGCATTTTAACCCTTGGTAGCATCTAGTCTGCTACATAAAACCATTGTAATGGTGGAGAGTAGCCTTATTGTGTAGCGTTAGTTTAAAAATTTGGAGGCATCACATACAGTACGTCTCGCCGATATAACGTCACTTAATAGGTAAATGGAAAAGAGGCAACCAAACCATGCAGGCCACGTGTGTAAAGAATAAATGCTCCCTAAACCTAATAACTCAAGAGCCACCCTGGGCTGTACAGCTATTGCTAAACATTTGCAAAAATGTCCTTCAATGTGCAGGACATGTCAGTTGTAGAATTGAGCCCATACCTTCCTAAAAAGTTAGTTTTTAGGCCCACAGAACATTTAAATGGGAAGTCTTTAGGATTATTAGAATATCTTTGGCAAATGTCAGAGGAGCATTTATGCTTTTTTAATCAGCATTCATTTCCATCTTAAAACTCTTTCATTAGTGCCACTTTTACAAGTGTTTTTTTTATCACAATAAACAAAGAAGAATTAAATGAGGCTGCAGTGCTTTACATGTTAAAATGGTTTTCTCTGTTGCCCCAGATGAGTACTTGAGGGGCTATTGCAGTAATTTTAGTTGGCTTTTCTTAGATTATTTCATATTAGGCAGACTTTATGTAAGTATTTTTTTTATGTTTTTTTATATGAAAGATCTGGCAATAAAGGGGGGGGGGTGAGGATGGTTAAAGTAAATACAGCATTAAAAAAAAGACCTAGTTAAAGACAAATAGTTCACAAGAGGGGCAATTACCTTTAACCAAACCAAAGCCTGATCTGAAAGCTTGTTTCTCCTGAATAAATGAAATAATTGTTTGAAAATTCAATTTTGTTATTCTGTTAATTTTACTCAGATTGTCTTTGTCAAATACTAAAAAGTGTTTAAACTATAACATTTATGACTAACTAAAAAAAGAAAACCAGTAAGATTGTCAAAATATATCATAGGTTTATTTTTTTTTTTACTTGGCTAAGGCACTTGGATCTTGTCCAAAACCTAAAATAATCTTTGGTTAATTTGAGAAAACAAAATACATGTAGATGAAATAAAAGTGAAATAATAAGATATGTGCAAAGTTTGTTTTTAGTTGTCAAATATTGGTACTGCTTAGGCCAAGAGAACACATGGAAGATAAAAGTGGCTGATAGGAAGTCTCTATTAAATTTGCATTAACACATTGTGTAAATCTGCTCATGATTGCTTCGGATAGACCCCGTGGTTCAGCGTGCCATCCCCAGCTTCCATACACTGGCCAGATGGCCACTTCAGAATGAGATTGACACACTGTTTCAAACTGATTTCATGCTATCTCTCCAGAGAGGGAGAAAGACCATCCGCTCTTTTGGGAATCGGGATTACAAAATAGCCAATTAAAAAGGAAAGTGGTGAAATCTTGGCCTGATAACGTGGAGATTAAATCAGTTATAGTTTATTAGGCAAAATTACTTATTAGAAACTATCCTCCTCCAAACAGATTTCCATTAGAAGCCCAACTCCTTTTTTATCCTCTCTCTTTTATCTGATGGCGGCACTCTGTAATTATGAATCTTCCAAATACCAATTATGACACAAATTGGACAGTATTTCCTTCAACATTTCATTTTTTGTTGTATGCCTTTGAAGTACAGAAAATCTTCAGCAATGTTTGGCATAAATATGGCCACTGCTTACCTCTATTCTGAATAAAAAATATATTAAAGCAGTTGTAGATCTCACTTAATTTGTTGTCACTGAACCCTGCAAAACAATCATGTCAGATCTCTGTTCTTGTTTCCCAGCATCCATCATGTGCCCACCAGGTGTCAAGTGTAATTACTCAAAGAGAATGACTGAGCAGATGCAGAGGCTGTGGGTGAGAAAGAACCGGGAGACTTCAGCAAGTATCAGTGTCCCAGGATAACTGGTGCCTGCTCTGCTTTGGAGGCATCTGTGCCGCACCTGTGGACAGAGAGGCACACCACCTGCTACCAAGCATCAGCTGTTGGTTTTTTCCAAGGAATCTGCAGACCTACGTTACAGCCTTTCTCCCAAGTTGACCCGATTCACGAGAAAAGGCCCCCCACAAGCTTTTCTCACCTGCATCTAGTTTCTGAACATTAAAGAGCTCCTGGGCTGGTCTAAGGTTGATCTGGTACCTGGGACATTTTCTGACCCCGATGCTGCTTGGCCTGCCTCCTTAAACATTGTCAATCTCACGCCGACCTCAGAGCCCAGCAGCTATTGGCCAAGTGCAATGCACACAGCCGGTTTATTATTATCCCTCCCCCCGCTGAAACCAAACACTAAACTCATATCTGAAGGTGATGACTGGATCCCTTTATTCTTCTTTAAGAGCCTACAAAGTCTCTGAATCAGATTGATATAGATTGAATTCTTATCCTTACTATTGTGAGTAACCATTTGTATTCATGAAATCAAAGCATTTACCTGCCAGATGAGCATCTGTGTATTGGTACTGGTGCAAAAAATGAGGCTAAGGTGAAGCAATGAGACCTGACTGAAATGTACGTTTCATCTGAAAATCTGAAAGCCCTTCAGTCTGTAGGGAGATAATCAATCCTCTGCTGCTGCTACGATTGACGCTGGCAGCTAGAGATGCTTTAAAAATGTTTTTTTAAACATTTAAGCCATATGGCCTTGACAATAAATTTAATACTGCAATGGCAGGAAAACATTATTTCCTTTCATTCAGTCAACATCAATTGTCGTTAATGATTTCCTTCAAGAATATGGGAGATGGATTATGTGTTTAGAATGAAAAGGTTTGGATAGCCCATGGCTTTAGTGAAACCTCTGTCAAATCAAGAATTTCAATGAATGTTGATTATCTTGCTCCGTGGTAGGCATAAAATAGACAAACTCAAACCGTCTTTAAACTTTCAAAACTTAGAAAACACAATTTTCTCTGACAAATTGAGTAGGAACGCATATTTTGTGAAAAATTGCAAAGCTCAGAACCTTTAACTGCTACAAATGCCTTGCTTTACCCATATTGTCAGATGGTTGTTGCCAGCGGATAAATGTTGGCAGATCTTAAAAGTTGAAGTGTCAATCAGGCTGTTGGCCCACCATTTCGTAGCTAGAAAAAAAAAATCCTTCATCTGTTGTATTAACTAAACAAAATGGCCTAATGAAAAGCTGGCTTTGCTGCATTGTGCCATCCATGGCATAACAGCATATGTGATGCTGCTGCCTCTGGTAATTTTCATATGCATGTTCATATGTTACTCCATGCAGAGAAATTAAGGAGGTGTCAGAAGCGGGGGCCTCTCAGTGCAGTTATTGCACAAAGCATTTGGATGAGGGACACTGGGAGAACCTATTTTATTTCATTAGAAGAAAAATTAGATGAGAGTCTTGATCTCAGAGGATATCTAGCAGTGCCTCTGGCAAACTGACAGACACAAAGCTGTTTGATTTGCAGCACAAACAGAACAGCTGACTAGCAATGCAAATATATACCAAACAAGAATCTGTTAAACAAATGACTTTTTTCATTAGCAACACCAGAAGTAGGACATTACAGTGTTTTATATGCACATGTGGTGTAATATGAAAAAAAAACAGACTAGGAAACACTGCACCATATGGCAAAACATATACAGGACTGTTTCAATGTGATTCTCATTTCATATGCTTTACATGTTAACCTTTGTATGTAAAATAATAAAATATTATGAAAATTAATTCATGATGAAATTAGATAATTGAGTTGTTTCTAACAGAAACAAATCTAACTTACTGATATGAGATGAGAGCTTGCTTTTTTATCCTTTCTCCATAAAATTAATATTTTCATTTCTTTCGGTATAAAAAAAGCCACGTGGCACAAATCCCATGTCAACTTTCCCTTCATTTGGATTTTACATAACAACATTAGCAGACTTTTTTTAGTTTTTTAATCAAAGATACATTATTAATTGCAAAGGAAAATAAAATTTTGTAGTAATTCAGGTGTAGATAATTGTAGATGGAAAGGATCTTCTATAGAGGTCTGTCTTGCACCGCATCGAGTGAAGCCTCTTACTGAAGATACTCGTTTAATAATCTTCTGAAGAGAATGCTTACCATTGTCCATAATGTTCTTCACTTTATGAAGAACTCTTCTGTGTGAAATAATCTCCATAGTTTCTAGTGGAGTTCCTGGAACAGAGCCAGACTTCTTTGTCAGCTTGTTGAGCTTTTTCAAGTCTTTTGCTCTCATCTCCAAGCAGATGAAAATAATAGCAAACCGACTCAAAGCTAAGACTGATTTGTTTATTTGTGTGTAGTGGGAGCAAAGGCAGATATGTGGTTGTTTTTTAAATCATTTATTTGATGAATATTTATTTTCATAATTTACCCCAATGACAAACACAAAGGAACAGAATTAGAGACAACGTTATATTCACATATTATAGGGGTAATTTATGCCAAAGGCAGCATTAGACTGGTGGGTTTGAATTATTTTCTTAACGGGTAAGACATGGTAGAAAGTGAGCAGGACATAACAATCCATTATTATAAAAGGAAGTTAGAAAATGGTAAAAGAAAAAATTGAAAAGGTGCTGCAAAATAATGATGAATTTGTCACACAGACATCTAGATAAGTATATAGATTTTAAGTAAAATCTTTCTTTTTTTTAAGTAAAAATAAGCTACTGAGTAGATTAAAAGTAGATTAAAGAGCAGAGAACAATATTGGAATAATGTTTTGTTATTTCAATAGATAAGTTAAAACGACTCAAACTAGGTGATAAGATAATATTGGTTTTGCTTATTTATTCTCATTTGCATTCTAATTTAAGTAAGATAATCTGAATTATATTTGGCTTCATTGTTAAGAATACAAAGATTGTTGACTCTAAAACCTACTTAATAAGTTTATTATCTCCACCTATTATACAACAGCCATATGCAGTAAAAAATAATTCCTTTTATAACTATATTACTTAGGGTATTCTTAAAGTGGGCAGAACATCCTATTGAATAAGGAGCATGATCAGAAGTTTATGTTAAACAAAAAAGGATCCATATTCTACTTTTTAAACTAAGGCATTAATATAATAAAGAGGAATAAATTGTCTTTTCTCGTATTACAAACTAGTCATATATTATTTTATGCCAACATTGTATTATTGTAAAAACAAAACCATACATCTAAAGGTATCACAAAAATCAATAGTCACACCCTCAGTTTTCTTACCCTGACATTGTGATTATAGTTTTGCATTTCCTTAACATCACTTTCAGCTGGCACATTTTTGACCTAATGGCACATTCTATGCATGGTGGAGAAAATTGCTCCTTTTTGCACAATTACAGATTACATTTGCCAGACCCCTGGCTCAGATTTGTTTTCACATGGCGTTCTGGTGTGAGAGGCTGTCGGGGTCTTCTTTACTCATCCGTAGCTGACAATCATACTTTATTGAGAATGGAAAAGTGACGGCTAATTGATTTTACAGTGATACCGATGGGGAGACAATGAATGTGCCATCAATTCAATCCGCTATTTAATGGTTCCAATTTAGTCTGTAAACGCTCACTAAACTAATTTCACTGGGTGCAGCAATCTGAAAAGCTATCATATCTCTAATCTCCTCCTATATATTCATAAGGAAAAAGGAATTTAGCCAATTCCGAGGTGTGAAGATGATCTGTTAGCGCAGTGTAAATGTTTAGAACGCTGCAATTGAGTTCATTTATAAGGATATGAAGAGTTTTATTGGCAGGGTCAGTGGAGTGGAACTGTTGGATAATAGGCAGTTACCGAGAAGTGTTTGAAGGCTATGAAGCATAGAGATGTAGGGAATAAAATGCCGGGACATACCGTAATCGGAAGCTAAACTGAAATTCTAAAACGGCACGGCTGTTAGATTCCCACTGATAAAAGGTTCGGTGGCAGAGGCCATTGCTATTCAACCATCTATTTACCTTCCTCTGTGCAAGCTCTTCAATTCTGGCTGGAGTAAGAGGCAGTGAGCCGCATATGCCAATGTGGTGTGAGATAGATCTCTGGATGCAATGGGCTCTATTTTCCCATCAGAGCGTTTCTCAAACCCAATCATCATCTGATATGGCTTTCACTTCACAAAGAGAACAGGATGTTAATATGGCTATTCTCTCAATAAAGGGAAAATACACAGCAGTCTTTCAAAGATGAGTTCATTCAATTCACAACACAATTCAGTGCCCATCAGTGTGACCCCAATACTTCCGCTCTTTTCTGTCATTTCACTTCCTTTTAGCCCCTTCTTCCCATTTATTCCTCTCTCTAGGCATCACACACGCTAGCTTACACACTTATTCCCCTTCTTACTGTTTCTATCTTCTCTCTTTTCTCCAAGGTCCTGTGTTTGTTAAAGCAGAATTGCTTTTCTGTTTTGTTTTGGTGGGATATAAGTGTTAAGGTCAACATTTTTTTATTACATTCATCTTTTTTTATTCCTTTCCCTATGCTTTGGGTATAATTTAACCTGGATAGTTTTCAGCAGGGACATCCCTGATCACATCATGCCACTATGGAGATATTCAACCCCCTGGAGTGCCATCCTTTTGTGCAACAGCAAAGATCATTCCCACCCTGCTGACGTTTGTTTATGAAGCACTGTTTAGAACATCCATTTAGTCTATTTGAGCGGTAATGTATGTTAGCGTAAAGAGATGGAATCAGGGTTGCTAAATTGATGTTTGTCTGTTTATCCAAACAAGGGACTCGACTGAGGTCCCCTGTTGACTTTGCCTCATGAGTGAGCAGAAACCCTGGTATCCTTTTTTATCATAAATGTTCATGTTGAGTGATGTCTCTGCAGATATACTATACAGCAAAGCTAACTTCACCAATTAGCATGAAGGAGAGTATTCCACTTTGGGACACAAGAGATGCTTGTGTCAGAGTTTTATGATTGGTTTACTCAGACATCCCTTTTGGGGATCGTAGTCCTACATTCATGCACAATCCCATGAGGAAGAGATGTAAATATACAAGGAATGCTGTCACAGCACAGACAACAATGAAGCCTATTGTAGGCATTGGTGAGTCACTTAAATCTCTCCCTTATTTTTTAAAGCCTTCATGGAAAAAGTCTGTGGTTTTGTTATGTCCTGGTATAACACTCAGAATAACTATTTTTCCACAATTTGTTTCTCTTACTGTACCGATTAGCTTGATTTCTTTTCTTCTTCAGTTCAAAGGGCAGGTCAGATATTTGAAAGTGACCTTATTATTAGATGTAAACACTATATAAGTTGTCTGTATCTGTAAAGTGCCTTAAGATGTCATGAATTGGTGATATATAAATAAACTAAAATGAATTGAATTGTATTAAAATATATTTTGAGTTTGTAAAAAGTGAAGAGGATGATCAACCAGATTGTTTTAACTAATCTCCACTGTTTTAACTAGTTTTAGCAGTTCAAAACAACTCAGGCTAAAGGGTTTATATTTGAGTTAGTTTGAATTTAACAAGTGACAGTTGTTATTTTCCTACCATTTTCTCAGCTAAAGTGAAACTACGTTTTTATGACAAAACTTTTTAACTGGTCTTTATTTTGCTCAGATACTTTCCAAACAAGTACAATACTTAAAAAAAAAACAAAAAAAAAACACAGAAATGTAAGACGTCCAATACATATGGAGAGTCTGTCATGTTGGTTTGTAGTTTTTTTACCCACATGCAGAATCAAATGGAGAACCAGTGACTTTAAATATGTTATTTACAAAAGCAACAAGAATCTGGAAACGTAGAAATGCAGGAAGTTAGTTTAACATTCTGGTCGATGATGAAGACTGAGAACTGCAGCACACAGGTAAGAACTTTTTCTTACAGATCGTAGATGAACTGATGTTCACTGGTTGTCTGGAACAATAACAGAGTCCACATTGAAAGAGATTTCAATGGTTTAGGACTTTGGCTGAAGTACCATCAGGGGTAATCATGCCTTGAAGATAGATAATCCTTCACCTCCTTACTGTATATAAATGCTAGTCATCTCGATTGAGAGATGTTCTCTGGAATGCAGACAAGAGGACTAAACAAAATAGGCTTGATCAGAAAGATTTGAAAAGCAGGATGAATTGTTAAATAACCCAGCAGCTTCAGGTGAACCGCAGAGCGACAGAGCATTGCCTGGATTTCAAATGGACCGAAACCTTTTGTCCAGCTGAGTACTGGGAGCAGGAATCCTCTGATTGACCAGATTTGTTTCCACTGACCGGTTCAAGGCAGAAACCATCAGGTTCCAGAACCGCCTGCATCACTGGATGGGGAGTTTGGAAGAGGTAAATGCAATGTCCTGCTCATCAGATGGAAACAGGGGAGGTTGGTATCCTAGAGAGGACTCATATGGAGATAGACCAGTAGCAGATGAAGTGTTAAAATGATATGCATATTCGTCCCAAGGCAACAGAGTACTCCATGATGATGGGTGTGATGAACAAAGGCAGCGAAGGGATGCCTCATGCTCCTGGTTCATGTGATTAGATTCACCATTTGTTGGAAATCTGAAACAGAGAGCAGCCTTGGCCCCAAAGAAGTACAAAACTCCCTCCAGAATTGTCAGGTAAATTGCAGACCCCTGTCCGACACGATTTTGCAAGGGATTGTGTGAAAGTGAAAAACATGCTTAGTCAGGAGCTGAGATGTCTGAAGGGATGATGGAGGTCAACAAACAGGGATGAGGAGGCAGATTTTATAGACGCAGTCGACTAGTAAGGGTGGTGGTGAAACCCTTAGATCAGGCATTGCCAAAGTCGGTCCTCCAGGGCCGCTGTCCTGCAGGTTTTAGAGGTTTCTCTGCTTTAGCACAGCTGATTGTGATGATTGCAGTTCAGCAAAAGCCTGTTAATCAGCTATCAATGTAAATCAGCTGTGCTGAAGCAGGGAAACCTCTAAAACCTGCAGGACAGCGGCCCTCGAGGATCGACTTTGGCAATGCCTGCCTTAGATGGTAGTAGTCCAGCGATGAAATCCAAGGCAATATCAGACCAGAGATGCTTAGGGATAGGCAATGGCTGAAGAAGACAAGTAGGAGGCTTGTCAATAGCTTTGTTGCAGGCAGACACTGGACAGGTGAGAAGATAACGTAACATTCATATTCATTGAAGTCCACAAGAAATGTAATTTAAGGAGTGCAAGAGTTTGGTTTAATCTTGCTTCAGCCCACTGCAGGGCTTGACCTCTCAATAATCTGATCAAAAATTTGATTTTATCCTTATCAAACAAAAAAAAAAAACCTGGGAAAATGATTGAAAACTAGTGAACTTTCTAACAGGAATCCACAACTTCCAATTTCACCCACATAAGGCTCGTATGTGGGGTAATTGGCATTATGAAAGTAAGAAGTTGCAGGAGGAGTTAGTTCAGGAACAGCGGTTGCCCTGGCTGTAGAGGGGTAGCCCTCATTGATATGGTTTTGTTAAGCAGCTCCTGGAACATTTCTGTAAACTGCTCCATCTGCTGATCAGAACATTTTTATAATTTATAATGTTAGTATTCAGTAGTATTACATTCTGAAAAAAGTAAGTGGTGATAGTGCTGCTGTAGGGGTGTTGCTTTCTGTCCAAGGGTAATTGATTTGGAACCTTTAGCTTTAGCGTTTGAAAGTTGCTATACTACTTTAACGGTATTTTGGTCAAAGTGACCAATTTGTATTGGGTGTTCCATTTTACCTATATAGATTGGGTAAAAACACTACCAAATTAGATGGGTTGTTTTAACCAAAACATTGGTTGGACACCTTACTTTCAACCAGATTAAAACCAAAAACTATTGCTTTTTAATAAAAATGACTAGCACCTTTTATTTTGCTTATCATTGCATTAGTTGCACGAGTACTTTGAATGAATGATGAATAGATGAAATAATGGAAACTTCTTTCAGACAATTTCAGACAATTTTACTGTGTGCTTGAGCTTATGTCACTGCAGAAAGCAGTGTAAATTAAAAGATTTTTCTTTTCTAAGTTCTTTTTTTACTTTTACACATAAAAAAACTCACACAATAAACAATTTCAAAGGAACTTAAATGAAAAAAAAACTAAGTAAGAAAAATTATCACAGTTTATATTGCTAACCATAATATTGCACTCCACCAGTGAATGGTGACTTGTTCACATGAAGCTTCATGAAATCTGTGGTTCATTTCAGCAATTTGCCCAAACGGTTCAATGCCTCTTGAGGCCTCATCTCACCAGCCCAAATTAAAAGAAATTTACATGAAGACACATTTCAATGAGAAGGATATTCCTAGTTTATGTCTTTGGCTGGAATACCTTCAGGGGTAATCATCCAGTGAAGAGAGATTATCCTTCGCTACTTTATATACATGCTAGTCATCTTAATTGAGAAAAGTCTAAGGTGTGCTGTAGCACGGGTCGGCCCAGCCACCAGCAAAGATCTCACTCACTCACACAGAAACACAATAAAACCCCAGAGGCCCAGAGTGACAAAACATCTACAGGGATGATTTATGCTCAGAAATCCAGGTTGTCTGCATGTGCTCTCTTCCCTTCTGCAGACACTCTGGTGCACCTTTCCAAAATTGTAGGGGACCGCAGACAGGAGGCGTTTGATTGGTCAAATTTACATCCGCTCTACGCTATGCGTATTTCCTGTTTGGTACCTCACCGTCTTGTTTTGTTTGTATAACCTCCAATTGTGGAAAACGACTCGTGAAGTTGGACCAACTAGAAGAGCGAGGCGCGCAAGACGCTGGGACCCTTTTTCCACCTGGATCCCTGCTCTTTTTCGCCCTCATGTCCCTCCGTTGTCGCACAAACTTGCGCCCACTTCCTCACCGCCTTGGCCGTATCTAGACCCAGAGCTAGTTTGTGATTGTGCCTCTACTGTGGGAGTATAACCAGCCCTTAAAACCTGTCTTTACCTTTACATAAACAGGAAGTTCAGAAATGTCTTACATAAGGGATTCCTAAACAAGCTAAGAGGAAAAAGATCAAAACTCTATAAAATATGCATATGGATGCAAAGTAGAATAGAGCTGAAGAAAATGTATTAAACAAGTTTTCCTCTAAGAAAAAAAAAGCTAATTTAATCTTCACTGTCCTTTTTATAAATGATACTTTTCAAAATAGATAGAGCGATAAGCTAATGAACAATGGAGCATGTGGTGCACTGCTCCTCCATTTTCCAACATAAAATAAAAAATATAATATAAAAATACATTTATTCGCAAAATCTGATCCTCCCCTCTAGACTAAGACACAATAATAACCTTTGGAAATTTCCATATTCTATTTTTACTATCAAGCAAAAAAAATATATATATATATTAATAATAATAATAACAAATATGTGACTATACTTTTACCCCTCTATTACTTATATTTAGGTTGGTTTCTTCTAACTTACACCATGTGCAAAAGAATTAGAATTAGAAACAGCACAAGCTTTATTGCCAAGTCGGATTTAGAAACAAATGTTGCTTCATCTGAGCTGATTTTTCAAAAAGGCCTTTTTCTGAATTGATGTTACAGGTATAGCATGTTTCTCACCTAGCAGATCAAATAAAATTCAATAGAAACTTTTCACAGCAATGGGAGGGGGGCTACATCACCGATAAGAACTGGTTGCAGTTTGAGGCCAACTCACCATTTTTGTATTGTTTGTGTCTGGTGCACCAAATCTATCTGTCTCTTATCGCAGCATCCCAAAGAATGCTAAGGATTATTGTTGGACTATGTATAAATCGTTAACACTTTAGATAAGTTCTCTTATTAATTTTTTACAGCAGAAAATTTAGGATTTCTAATCAGGTGGAGTTTTTTTCCAGTGTATTTGTTGTTTCTCTTCCGTATTTATTTTTCTACATGATGACACTATAGAATGGACTGTTTTATTTAGATGTTTTTTAGTTATCTTCATCTGATTCATGCATCAACTCTGTCACAATTTGAACAGTATTTTGTTGGCCAGTTAAAGTTGGACTGCAGACTACAGTTTGCTGGGGTTGAGCGGCAAATACAGATGCTAAAACAGAGGCGGGGAAAATACCTTTAATCCCTGACAAACAAGCATCTTTGGCTGTGGGCAAGCTTCTTTTGTGTGTTTTTTCAGCGGTGGAGCCATGCAAGAGATCGAGGGGGGGGTTAAATAGAGGGGCCCCACGAGTAACCATGGGGAGACCAGCTCACCACAGATAAGGGTGATCATGCTGAAAATGACTCATAGGTAAGACCCCTATCTCTGGATACCCAGCTAGAACAAGCTTTATCAAGCCTCGTCCTGATCTGGATCTTAAAGACGAAACTGCATGAATTCCCCCAGCAGAGAGGTTATAAAGTGAAGCAATAGATGCTTTGCTGCTTTTCAGATGGAGGGCTTACCTTCAGCCAGATGGACCCTTGGATTGCCAAGAGAGGTCATCTTTGCACAGATCCCACTCATTTATCTATTTATCAGTTTATTTTCCCGTTTCCACTGAAGGGTTTGGCACTGAAAATCACTGGTTGGCCATGAGTTTAGATTTTCCACTTTCACCATCTGGCTATTTGAAGGTTTTAACAGCACGACAATGCAAGGTTTGTTTGGACAAAAAAATAAATAAATGCAAATGAAAGGCGGTGTTATTTCTGACTGCTTTTCAGCTCAGCTTTTGGCTTTCTGTTCTTTTTAAACGATAGCTGCAGCAGATTGATGGATTTGACTTTCCTTCATATCCCTCGGCTTTACTTCAAAGACACTGTCCTCCAGCCATCTCAGGTTATCTAAATGTTAGACACTTAAGTGCAGAAACCTAATTTTCAAATTTATTTCAATAGCAGAGAAGAGATAACAGTGTTTCAGTGAACCAAGAGTATTCACTTTCAAATCACATCATCCAAGTCCCAACACACTTGACTTTGGATTAGAAGAACCAGATTAAAAAGCTCAATTTAATTAGAGTGAATGGATAGATCTAGCACTTGAAAGAGCAGTAAGTAAGGTTACACTTATGCAGAGATATCTGCTGGCACACTGAGGTTCATACACTCCAGGTAAAATTGAAGATCTAATCTTTCTAGCGCGAGATAAAACTGTCCTGGCTGCCAGCTGGGGATGCACAGAAGCCTCATGATGTGCCTCGCTTCACAATCACATGCTCATCCCTTGTAGCCGTAATGTAGATCAATTATAGGCCAGAAGAGGCACTGTCACATACAATTCACAGCATCAATTTCATGCTCTTGGAAGCAGTTTGGCAAGTGTTCCCTCTTTTTTACATCTGCTAACAGATCGGAAGGCAACATGTCAACGAGAAAGACAATTTAATGGTGTGACAGCTAACCAGCAAGTGCAGTGTCGAGGAGATTTTCCCAGCAGTCCCTGTCTGTCACGGGCTGATATTTATTTATTTGCTGCATAGCCCTGCACAAATAAAATGTCACATCTCATTTACACATCCCACCCTTTTGTGATGCAAAGATTTGCTTTAAATGCTAACTGTGGGGACCGCTCAGGCTGATTAAAGACCCCTTGAAGCGTGCTCAAATAATACACAGTGGGTGTGTTAGAGGACAGCAGAGATGTAGCTGCTGTGTAGATTCACAAATATTTAGCTAAATGAGTTTTCCTGATCAGATAACTGAGAAACCATTTACTCAGGGGCTCACAGAGAACACCATACTGATATAATGTGATAAATCCTAAAATTACTGTTTAGGTAGCACCAAACACTAATGGAAAACATTGTTCTTTATATGTGAATATGACTGTTGAGTTATTCTAAAAGCATAAAGTTGCAGGTAAGAGCTAATTAATTGAAGAAAATAAAGCTAAGCAGATCAATATTTTTCAGTTTCTTGCAGTGATTAATACAAATAACTGAGCTGTAATTGCAGTTTTACTCTTAAGTAAGGAATTTTCCTATAAGACAAAGAACTAGTCTCATAAAAAAAAAATGTCAACACAGGTTGTTAGGGAGACCGGTGAGCAAATAAAGATCCAATTTTAACTAAATTATGTCTGTACACCTATATTTTTTTCATAGTTTAACATCCTCGGTTTATTTTTACTGATTCCAACTTCAACTTTGACTTCTACTTTTGTTTTTGGCTGAATTAACTAATTATCTGATCATGTAGTTTTTGTCATCAGGTGCCTTCTTATTTACATCTGTTTGTTACTCTTTTTGTTTTTTCTAACTAATTTTACTTTGATGAAAGGATGACCTGCTTTAATGTAAATACATTGTTTTATATATATATCTTATATGTGTATATATATATATATATATATATACACATATAAGAATACTGATTAAAAAAACTAGACAGTAATAAGACAGAAATAACCATTTATTAAAGTAAGGGCTTTATTCTTTCACATAGGGCCATATTTTTTACTTATATATTTCTTAATTCTTAAACAAAATTGTCAATTAAAAACTGCTGGTTTTGTTTGTTTGTTTGTTTGATGATCTACACTGCAAAAAATTTAATTAGAAATAAGTCCTTTGTTCTTAAAATGCATGCATCTTGTTTTGAATTGAGGAGGAAAGTCAGTCACTTTGCCATTGAACAAGACAATTTACATTTAAAATAAGAAAAAAAAATAGCTTTGTCTTATTTAAAGTGCATATTATCTACTTATCTTGTTTTAAGAGTACAATTATTCATTCCATTGGCAGATCATCTTATTTATCTACTTAAATTAAGGGTAAATGCACTTAATTTAAGAAATTTGTACTTATTTCTAGATCATTTTAGCAGCGTAAAATGTTTAGAACGTTATGAAAAAAGCAAAACATAGAGAATCTATAAGGCATCAATTTCATTACTGTAAATCATCTAAAGACTAGTTCTGCACTACTAAGTAGTTTATGCTAGTTTAAAGAAAGAAAAAAAAAGTTTGAAGGCACACAATCCCAAAAGGTTATTTTATACCCCTTGCTGTTCTTGTCCTTCTTACATTTGAAAGGAAATATACATTTTTAGTTTTGATATAGCTGATAAATTAACAGCTCTAATCAGAAAATCAACTTACCAGGGAAAAAGCAGTGCAAATGTGCTGCACAAGAAAAGAGTTTGAATAAGGTCTTGGTTCTTTAAAGAGATATATGTGCATTCGTATTCTGTTTGGGTGGACTTCTTTCTGTGGCATCAGCTTTTTCTCACTTTATACATGGATACTTCTGGGCTGTAAAAACAAGAGCTGAGATCAATCAGATCAGAGCTTATAAGGAGGGGTAATGTTTCCATGAGAATATTTTGAGATGTTTTCATTTAGGAGAGCAATGATTTGAAAGTAGGGATTTCCAAAAGTGATACAGTGGTGTAAAAAAAAAAAAAGTTTGTGCCCTATTTCTAAATTTCAATTTTTCTTCATATTTGTCAAACTTAACTGTCTCAAAAAGCTAAACTAATAAAAAGATTGCCCAAAGACAACAGGATTGAACAAAAACAAAAAAAAAGGTAAATTCTTCGAAAAACAATATTTTTTTAATATTGCTTCACATCATATCTTATGTAATTATTTTAATGCTGCCTGGATTTAATTTAAATGTTTAATTGGCACTCTACAAATCCCTAAACGACAGGGAAATGTTAAGTACAGTGGTGGAGGGGTGCAAACATGCTGCTTAAATATATATAGAACTGATTTTTTTCTATCTTTAATGGAAGAGTATGTATACTTTCAAGCAAAAATATAATTTGAACTTTTTTCTGTGAGCTTTGGCCTTGGTACATCCTTAAAAAGATACAAAGGAAACATAACTATGATTGGTATAGATTTGTAGAAAGTGCAAATGCAAATTGCAGGGTAAGTAAACAGGGTTGCTCTGAAAGTAACTTGTATTTGCCTATATCATTCCTATAAGCATATATGGTCATTATTGAAAATTAAAATGAATGTAACTCAAACATGATTAGAAGGTGTTCACAACATTGTAACAGAAAAGTTTGCTTTTAGATTGAATGTTCTACTTTCCATTATTTACAGTACTTGGATATAATTTTACATCTTTTAAGCTACATAAACTTCTCTGAAACATTTGAAAATGTTCTTTCTACTAATAAAGTGATCAAACTAATCAATTTCTTATCAGATGGCTTCCATTTTTCTTTGTATATTAGCCATCCAGACTCTTGATGCTGAGTTGCAAAGTTTACTCACATTCACCTCTTCTGATTCCCAGTATGTAATGGACACCCCTCTTTACTGTTTAATCAAATTTGTTTGTGCATCGTTTAAGCCAACAATACACTAGCATTCTGTTACGATGAATGGGGCTGCAACTGGGCTCTGTACATTACCACAATGAGCATACCAGGCATGATATCATGTGATAACCTGTTTGTGCGGCTAGCTGCACCTTTACATGCATAGGGGCAAGAAAAAAAGTATAATAGAAATACATATTTTTCACTTTTAAAGATTTAGTCTTTGTCACTTTAAGGTAAGAATATTATATCTGATCTCAGGAGAACCTGTGAGGAACAATAGAATGTAAGCGTGTCCTCTGCTGTGACAGATTTGCATAGACAAAAAAGGCTGCTGATTTCTGTTTGCTTGGATGAGGCCAAGTGGTTGCACACTCAAGAAAAGGACAAGATGCCCTCCTCATCCTTAGAGGCATTGGTTTTTGAAAATAAACACACAGCAGTGCCAAAGCCATTTCACATTCTGAAAAGACGGCTGTCCACTAATCTATGAATAGGGTGCAGAGGAACCCCGGTGACAAATGTTATCTCTGTGTGGCATAGAGGGTTCAAACCCATTCAGTCCCCGACTCATAGGCCACTGCTAAGATTATGTCACCATAATCCCTAAACAAGCTTTTGGTTGCCTAGATGGGCAGGTGATTTTTTATGTGTAAGCAAAGCAGACCTGCAAGAGAGGGAAGGGAAATTCATTCTTTATTTCTTACATAATAATAGAGTTTTGGGCAGTCAGTGTGGTGCCACAATGTCATATTCTCTGTGTGTTTGAAATAGCAATAGATGTAAATCTAAAAAACTGGAGGAAAAAATGCAGTGGTACATGGATTATGCTTTTATATCAGCTGCTACCTTTTGCTTATATCAGTGTGAGTGTATAGGGAAAAAGAAAACAACTTTTTCTTTAAATACATTTTTCTTGTTTTTTTGTCTTACAGTACTAGAGCAGTGTTGTTATTTTGGCCTTATTTTAACAGCCTAACCAATGGATATCGGGTAGAGTAAAGATTTGAGCATAAAATCACTCTCATCCCTAAGGGAAAGCAACTTTATGAGAAAAGGCCGGTTTAATTGATTGCTGTAAAGCTATCGATAACCTAAAAGCAGCTGTTTTCACAATTGCTTGTCTTCCTGCTTTCATTAAACTCAAATTAAATTTCTAAGTTCATGGTGTCACCAATTCAAACTAACCAGGCAGTTGGTGTTGATTTCACTGGCATTGTATGATTTAATTGGGTTTGTATGGCCTTTTAATTTCAATGATGATGCAGCCCTGGATGAGGTTACTCACAGGGTTACGATTCCCTGCAAAGTAATTGAAGTTCCCTCATTTGAGGAGAGGTTCAGTGAATAATCGCTGGACGCTCAAGGACATCTAACCAAGATGTCCAGAAATGAGAGAGGATTAATTGAAAATCTTAATTACTTTCTAAGGGCATAAACATCTCAATATCAATTAAAATGTGTTTCCACTGCACTTAGAAGATATGAGGTGCTGCAATTAATTAGATGTAGAGACTGACAGGTAAGCTCACCAGTTATAAGCCCTTCAATCGAACAGCTATGATTTAAGGGCATAAAAACTACATATAAGGATTTGCTGTCTGACTTCTTTCCAAGCATGTTTTTTTTTTACCTGTTGTGTGAAATGTTGCAAGCCACTAATTCAAAGTTGAAGTAAGCTGAAGGTTATATAGATAATATAAAGCAAGGCGTATTTGTGCTATAATTCAAGTTTCTTAAATTATAGAGCGCATATTAAGCCGAGTTATATGACTTGGGCCAACTGGGAAATAATATCCTCCAGCCACTTCGCTTGTGCTGTGCGGTTGACTGAGCAGATAAAAGCTCGGGTAAAAATGGCTGGTGGATGAGGAAATGTTTTGGAGGTGTAACAGTCATTGTTATTCAAGGGACACCTTACTACCACAGCCAGCAGTGTGGCCTTGAGAGCTGTCTGTCATCTCACAGAATTTCATGCTCCCTATTTTTTCCTGATATTTATTCATTTATCTATCATTTTTCCTAATTCTTGTTTGTCTTCTGGGAATTGTTCAAGTCTCATTGTTTCTCTGTATGATACTCCCTGCTTCTCCCTTAGCTGCTGCTTCTTTCTGCTTCAGCTTGGGGAAAAGGGACCAGTCATGAGCCATTTAACCATGGGAAAGCAGGAGGGCCCCTCTAAACTGGTATTTCTGAACCAATCTAGGTAGTGTATTCGAATTGCAGAGTAACAAATGGACAGTGGAAGGGGTTTGTAATGGTGATTAGAGTCTGAAATTGGTTCAGATTTACAGTGTCAGTCAGAGATGGAGAGAGAGGAATAAGCAGTCTAAGCGGTCTAATGGATCCATCAGCTTGCTTCGGCTGCTCAGTGGGCCGAGTGGGGTCACCAGCCATCCGCAGGCACCACAAAAGCACTTCAATTTTGTTAGGAAATGTATCAATTTAACTGACTCGAGCGGCACACTGAAAACCTAATGAATCTGGACTCAATTTTCCAGCACACTGCCTCTATGAACCAGAGGAAACAATGTTGGTGGTGAAGGGGTGAAGTCAGGCCATCGCGATTGGCTGGCTCTGACTTCCCAGCCCTCAGCGCGACCAGTCAGGAAAACAGGGGCAGGCTTCCGTTTATTTAGAGACGGTGGCTTCGACGACTGCTGTCACTCATCTAACAATCACGTCATTAAAGGTAAATTGGCTTCTATTTCAGCGGGATGATAATGCTAATTGAGTGGCAAAACATAATACCAGGAACTGTTGTGTGCCGTTAAAGGGGCGGAGGGGGACAGATTAAATGGCCACACAATGGTGGGCGTCAGGCATAGCAGATGTTGCTTTGTGCTGCGGACTGCTCTGACATATCTCTTGCTTGTCAGGCATGGGCTTTAGGAGAGACTTACAGGACAGCAGGCCAGATGGTCTTGTGCAGAGGCTGAATTAAGCAGTTAAACAGCAGCACTGTTTAAAGACAAATCAGCTACAAGAAAAGCACTAGATGGTGAATACAACTAAGTGGAAGTGCTTTATCGATTCAGCCACTACAAGCCTGACTTTGTGGCCTTATCTTTTTCTGGATCCAGGGGAGGTTTTTGCAGGGAAAGACCCCCTCTTTTTAAACCTGACATGTTTTTTTCAAGGAGATGTCAATTATAATTGCACAGATCTGAAGAGTCATGACAGATGAAAAAATGCAAATGGCAACAATACTTGTCAACAGCTCTTGTCAACCCTCAGTCAAAAATCAAAGAGACATTTGGCTTTGGTAAAAACTGCAACTTTTTTCATATGCAAACTGAGATTCTGAAGCACTTTCATTCAGTCAGACCGGGATGCACCCACAATGCTGTTGGGATAGATAGTTCATACTGTACGTAGATGTGAGGACTTACGCTTCTGAAGTGAAAGGCCAGAATACAACTCCACATTATGTACGGTACAAGCCATAACGAATGTCATTGTGTAAGTATAAGCCATTACTCACCAGTGCAAAAACTTAAGCTGCTTCAAATCTATTAAAAATATTGTTCAACATCTTTTACTTGATGGATTCCCATGCATGTTTTTTACCATTAAAACTCCCTAATATGCTGTGATTGCTTAAACTTTGTGGCACAGCATTTGCATATGTCAGACACAAATCACGCATTATATATATATATATATATATATATATATATATATATATATATATATATATATATATATATATATATATATATATATATTTAATACCAAACAATGAACAATGAACTCAAACAGACAAAGGTTGTTATTTTGTGCGATTTAACACTGTGCTTCGCTTGAATGTTCACTAATTCACTCTTTACAACCCACCTCAATCTATAAACTAAATTCACAGCTGTTTGGATTTTGTTTAATGCTGAGTCACATTATAAAGTCTAATGTTTCATTCCAGTTATCCTGGTCCTCCTCATGCAAAAAATATATGTGACGAGTTTTCCAATCAATACAAAGAGCACAAAGATCTTCTAAATAACAAATCTGAGTTAAAAACAATGATGGAAAGTCACCATGCATTGAGCACATTTGCGTTATGTATCACTACTCTTTTTTTGTATACTAACAACTACTTGAATGTCTACAGCTATATGAATTAAGAAACACAAATGTAAATAAGCGTTTATAAAATAGCAACAACAAAACAAAACAGACTAACATCTTTTTATAGATTTTTAGCTATGTGTTACATGCATTTAAATGATTTTCAGTCGTGTTTGTTACACAAAAGGATCATTTATTGCTTGTTAATAATCAAAAAATGAGAACATTTTAGCATCCTTAGCCCACTGTGCTGTGTTGACATGTTTTCTCATAGTTCTTATGAAACCCAAACCAAGGTTTTGTAGATTTCAAATATAAGTAGCTCAAGTTTTCGTGCTGCCCCCCCTGCAATGGTGTTCTGGGCAGTCAAAATAAGATGTTGTTTTTTCTGTTAGGTCAACAAATACCCATTATATCCATCATATATTTCAAAGAGATTTAGTCTCTTCATAAATTGAATCTAACGTTGCATAAGTAGATTAGCAAATTCTGCTTAGGCTACATCTATTTAGCGGATTACATTGTCATTTTTTTTCTACACACATGCAGTTGTGTAGCATGCAGGACTTCATAAGTCAATCTGCACTGTAGTAACTGAACATAATAAAATGCTGTCAGGCTGTTATGAAGTTAAGAGGCTGCCCCTTCTCTTGACCCCACCATTATGGTGAACACTGATCTCATTTGACAAGGCCTGCTGAAGCAGCCCATAGTGTCTGACAAGTCTTTAGAGAAAATCTTCCTCACTTCTGTATTAATATTAAATTGAATGGTGGTGAAGGTGTAGTTGTAACCAAAGAGCATCAGATTCAGGAGGCTATGGTGCAGTGGGACAGTCAGCTCTTTGCTAATACAGAGGAGATAAGTGTAGGTGGAGGCTGTTCAGAGATAAACAAAGAAATATCGTGTTTGCGGTTGATATCAAAGCATAAAACAAGTGTCAACTTCAACAACAGGATATCTATCGCTAGGAAAAAGGACCCTTCATCATTTGTGACACTTTCGCATTAATTCAACATGCCAGCTAAATTGCTCTAAAATTGCCAGTATAACCACCCAGTCTTGACTATCCAGTCAGTTTTGATAAAACAGACACACAGATTAGTCCCGATCAAACCAATCCTTTGTGTGATGTGCGACTTCTAGATATTTTGCTGTCGTCTCTGTTTTTCTTCAACGAGAAAAAGAACCGGAGGCCTCGTTTATTTTAGCAGGA
Source organism: Cyprinodon variegatus (assembly GCF_000732505.1). Taxonomy (NCBI): domain Eukaryota; kingdom Metazoa; phylum Chordata; class Actinopteri; order Cyprinodontiformes; family Cyprinodontidae; genus Cyprinodon; species Cyprinodon variegatus. The sequence continues at coordinate 357,636 of NW_015150848.1, forward strand.
ACAAACATAAACAAGAGGATAGATTTGTGTTAAAGCCCCATGGAGCGGAGAGGTAGAGATGCTATTTTACAGGTTTGCTGTGGCTATTTTATTTATTTTTTTCTCCTTTCTATCCCCAAGGTGTTTGACTGTGAGACATTTAATCGAGGGACTAGCAGTTTCATATCAGTAACAAAAATCAAATAATGCAAGATGATTTACTCCCCCTAGCAACTGGGGAGCGTACTCTTAGCAACCACCCAAGCCCCGGGCTTCGGTGTAATCAGCTTGAAAATATTTCAATTATTGTGTTGATTTTAGTGGATTTGAGAGGCGGCCGGTGTGCGCCTCAGTACATTCAGCCCATGACCTGCAGAGGAAGGCATTGATTTAAACAGGTGTCAGAAAGAAAATGTAGAGGCAATTTAAATGGGAATGGGATAGCAAAGTCATTGAGCATTGTTCAGAGCATGTGTGACATCCACCCATAGCTGCCAAATCAATGCAGCTCCGCTAAAGCAGAAAAAAAAAAATCACCTAGAGGAATCATCCATTTGACCAGTGGAGCTAGAGGATTTCTTTCCTTTCGTTTCCTTGTCATCTCTATCGCCTAGCCAAAACAAAGCGAGACTCCTTAGCTAGTTAAACTAATGGAGGATTAATTGATTCTGTCAGTTCCTGCATGCTTTAAATCACTGGTATGTCTACAATCACCAACCAGTGCAACTTTCATCTGCTGGTGACAAGAAAGAAATAAAGTGACCTACAAGTGAGATAAAGCTGTTAAAATATGTTGTTTTATGTCGGAACATTTTTAACATTTGTTTTAATGCAGAATTTAAACAGTTTTTGGTTGTAAGGGTTTTGCCTTTATGAAAAATCCTACAAATCCTTTTGAATGTATGTTTAAGACAACTTTTAAAAAAAAAAAGAAAATTGAAAGACTCAAAGCATTTTGAAGCCAGTTATTTTATTTGTAAAACAGATGAACAAATGTGGGGAGTTATATAAAAAAAAAAAAGAAAGAAAGCTTGTAATTCTAATGACAAAGTTTGACAACAGTTTGTTCTTCTCAACTGTGCAGATATTTTAGTCTTTGAGGGGGTTTTGTTTGAATGACTTACATTGTTCTGGTGCCTTGTGGTGACACAGTAATACTTTGCAATCAAATGCGTTGCACTTGCGCTGCCACCAAATTGTTTGGATATCCCGCTTGGATCAAGCCTTGTGTTGATAACAAAGCACTCACTGTTACAATGTGGGCACAATGTGTAGGTGTATAATGAAACATAAGCCTGGGTGCAGTTGTCTTTGTACTGCTAAGATGTATGATTTGTTCATTTAAAATCATACAATTGTTATAAAGTTTGGCTTTTATAGTGAAAAAGATGGAAAAACACACTGTAGAGACTGCCCTTTTGCTCCCACCATCCAACTACCATTTTTTGCTTTTTTATTTAATTCTAAACAAGGATTTTCTCACTAATGTGTAGGTACTAACAAAAAGTGTCTTTAATTTCAAGCATCTGTTAAGTATGTGTTTGAATAACCTAATAAATAACTTTTTTTGCAGTTTCTGTTTGGGAAACATTTAAAAACTAGGAGAAAGATCTTCTCATAAAGATATAAAGATGTTTCTTAAAAAAAACATCTGTTGAAAGGTGTAAATCATGTTGGTAAAGAGAACTATTCGATCTTGTTTTAGACAAAAGCAAAAAGTCAATATTGATGCAAGATAAAATAAAAAAGAAATACACGTTATTCCTCATTTTACTGCCAGAGTTGCCTTTTGTGCTTCAATTTATGTCAGTGTATTTACTATATTGTAAGTTTTGAGACGTTCTACGTTTGACTCACAAATACAAAATCAAGTTTGTTGTTCAGACATCAAACCCCATGACTCTAAATAGCCTGGAAATCCAAAATGACTTACATAAGTCCTAAGTCAGTCTGGTAAGGCTAAAACTAACCAGACCCATCCCAACACAAAGGCAGAAATTAGACTAGGGCCAGAATTACCCATAATGCAACAGTGCTTTTCTGTGATCAAATCAATCAAAATTGCAACTGTAATGATGCCATTTTTTTATGATAATGAATCAAATTTCACAGCTATCTGCTTTGTATTTTTGTTTTGTTTTTTGTACTCCTTAGCTCTTTCAGTGAGTAAGTACACAATGTTTATGAAAAGAGTGTTTATGAAAAGAGTTATGAAGGGAATTTTGCCCCACTTGCTATATGTACCGGTACACAAAATGTGCCTCGTGTGTTTCTGGACAACCTATATAGGTCAACCTTGCCTGGTTAAACTTGCAATTCAGAGATTTTACTGTTTATTTTTGTTAATAAGCTTGGTGTTTTACTCTTTTAGGTGTTTTAACTTTTTTAGAATCAGAATTTCTGTAGCATTGGATGCTAATTCACATATTTAGTTTTGGCCAAATTTTCCAAAGGCAAAAAAAAAAAAAACCTTAGGTGAAGAATATGAAAGCATGAATCCTTCCAATTCATCAATTTTTCAGGCTGATGTAGTTGGAGTAATATGTGCATATAATTTATAACAACTAAATGTTATTTGAACACCTTGAGCACTGTGCAATGCTTAAGGATACAGAACCAATCAAGAATCTTTATTGTCCAACAAAACCATAACAGGATTTTTCACAGACCTGGGGTTTAGAAGGCATATATCATACACAGAATAAGAAAAAGAACACTCTTAAAGTAGATCCTTAGAAAATAGAAAGCACCCTTAGAATAGATATTGGGATAAAATAAACCCTTAGAAAAAACAGTGAACTATTTCTTAAACATGATAGTGTCCTAACTATACTACAGTGGTGTTACAGTCACCAGATCTCATTCCAAAACAGAATACCTTTGTTATCATATGCACCCAAAAATCTGCAAGAGTTGTTAAATATTATTTTTCAAGATGAATCAAACCTGAAATATATTACCTTGTTTAATATATGCCTTGGAGAATTATGGCAATTCTGACTACAAAAACGAGTCAAACAAAGTAGTAGCAAAGTGTATGTAAAAAAGGTAACCAATGTGGGATTATTCACAACACTGCCAAGCCATATGATCAGGTAGCAAAAAAAACATAAAATCTTTGTCGTCTGACGACAGTGTCTAACGTCATTTGCTCCGCTTCTCCTGTCACCCCAAAAAATCCTACATCCTATGTCACCGCTCCAGTGCTCCAGACCGCCTGCGCAAAGCAAAGTCTACAGCCTCCGCTGTTCCTCAAGTATTGCTGCGCTCAGACTTATCCTCGGAGCTCAAGGAGAGCATGCACAATATTACCGGTATTATTAAATTCACAGGAGCAAAACATGCAGAAATAAATGCTTAATTTATTATGACATATAATAAAATCCCCATCAGCATCCAGCATATGTGCAGTTTCTGATGGAGATGAGAAATCTGCTTCCTGGTCTGTTGAAGGAACAATAGTTTTTTTCCAATCTTTTAAATTAACGGAGTTAGGTTTTTTAAATATATAAGAATTATGCTCAAATTTGTAATAGGCGATCTGTTATTACTATATTTTCATTTGACTAACCGGATCTTCTGGCCGTTCTTTTTCCTGTTTGGTGTGATATCAATAGCGGATCTTGACCCGGCCGGACAGGAGCAGAGCCTAAACATTTAGAGGATGTTTGGCTCAACCTGCTGCTGTGAAGTAGGATTCTTCACCATGAACAGAATCAAAAATAAATATGGATCCAGGCTCAAAAGTAGCACCTTGATATGTGCTTGAGAATGGCTTTGTCACCATTCAAACCCAGGTTTAAAGCCTTGCAGGGCAGCTTAAAGCCCACTGCTGTCATTAAGCCAGAAAAAAAGAAGAAAAAAAAAAAGTCAGTTCTGGTGTTTTAAAAAATATGTGAATCAGGAAATTGTTTATATACCAAACTAAACAATTATTTACTTCAAAAAACTATTTTTATATTTTCTTTTTATTCAAGAATTCAATGTATAACATGGATGCATAAACATCTCATTTTATTTCAGTGTTAAATTCTGTTTAAAGTAACAGGCAAGAGCGTATCGGGAGATGGAGACGGAGACGGAGACCAAGAAGACCTCCATCATCCTTGGCCCTATCTCAAAGACTTTTTCGAAATAGTCAAAAAAAATGAGCTTTTAATTGATATAGTGGCATCTGGCTGGGTTTTTTTTTTGTTAAGGTTGCTTTATACTTTTATATTTTAAGTAGGTTTTGGAGCACATACTTTTTCACTTTTACTTGAGTAAAGTGGTCAAGTTGATACTTCAACTTTTACCAGAGTGTTTTTAAACGGAAGTATCTATACTTCTACTTAAGTAACAAATTTGTGTACTTTTGACAGCACCGATGGTACCTATCACGCATCAAATTATTTTCTGATGTTGTGACAGTTTTGAGAAAAAATTGGTTGGTTTCAGTGGCAAAATAAAAATAGATTTGGAAAAACTTGCAACTTGCCAGGGCATAAATAGTACCAGTATCAGTCTTCAAATCTATAAAATCTAGCCCGAGTTAAAGGTCTGTAACTACGTACATTTCCTGCTTTAAGAACTTAAATAAAAAGATTTAAACAACTCTTAAACAATGGAATAATACAACATTTGTCTGATGACCAGCACTTAGGCTAATGATAAGAGAATATTTTTGATCAATTTCTCTTGGAGACTGATTATGTAAAACTTGGATATACATAGTTTCTATAGATACTTTATTTATTCTTAGGTCTTTATCGAGTAAAATAAAAAAAAAATGTCAAGTTAGAAAAGTGCTAATGTGTGTGGTTGCATTAATCGTCTGACAGAATCTCACTTCCAGCAGTTAGTCCATTATGATTCACACTGATGTGAGGTCTAAGTGTCAGGTGTCATAATTTAATTGTGTTGTTTTCTATTTCTCACGGATACTTGAGGGAGCGGCAAGCAGCTTTGTACAGCTCAGTCCACCTCTGCTCCCTCTAACACCCCCCTCTCTCTTTTTCTTTCTTTGTCTTAATTGGAGACACTGGGGGCTCACATCACTTTTCACTTTAATCTTGACCTTAGAAGATAAACCACTGATAAAGATGAGAATCATTATCTGCCCAGAGAATTCCAGCAATAATCTCCCCGGCTCATGTTCTATTCATTAATGGGAAAGTGCGTTTGTACTGGAGGATATCTTGAATTTGCAGACATGCTTTAAGATCGGCAGCTAAACAGGCTGTTTTCAAAGGCTCTCTGTTGTCTTTTCGTTGTTTTAAAAAAGCTTGCTTTTCAACTCTGCCTTGAATTTATTTTCTACGTTATTCAGCTTCTAAACAGCTGTTATAAATGTGCACAGCAGGTATTGCCATTGAAACCACAAGATACTAAAATCTAACAACACAGAAGTGTCACTAGAAAGCTATCTGATGAACGTGTCAATTAAAATATTTATTTACTTAAAGATCTGAAGACTAATAGAAATAACTTTTTCATATGTGACCCCAACAGCTTGAGTTTTCTGTGTTGTATAGAGGAACAACATATCAACCTTTAACCCTCTACTCACACAAAGCATTATTTAATGCAGTTAATAATAAAGCATTTGAGATGACAAACACATTTTATTCGTCTTATTGGCTTGAATTATTTATCTCTTTAAAATGTTATCTTTTGTCCTTTAAGCTTATGAGTCCTAGAAAACTTTAGAAGTTGGTTAAGATAACTGCTGGACTTTCAAACAGCCCAGGATCCTTCATTTGGAACCAACAATTGGTGTCAGATGTGCACTTGATGGCAGCATGCATGATATGGTGCTAGAAGACTGAGGCTAATGCTACATGTCGCTTTACAAGTTAATGATCCGCAGGGAAGAAACAAAAATGAAGGCACAGTCACACTCACTTTGCAGGTGTGTTTATACACATTTATATTTTCCTTTGTGTGTACAGCTGGTAGTATGTTGCAAAGGAGTCATATTTTTAAGTTAAAGAGTACTGATTATAACATCTATCTCTGGAGCAAAAAATCGCCAAACCGCATAACAATTAAACAGCGGATCATTACAATGCATCTGATGAATGATATTTTTTCAGAATAACATAGAAAGTGTTTGGGCTTTCTGTTTGGTCTCTATAACTGATGGAAGAAAAAAAACTGCAGGTGGAAAAGAGTCCCTTCTATCAAGGACAAAGTCACCTTCCTTCAAAGGAGAACTGAGTCCTCGGAGAGACACTGGGGCAAGTGAGTCGACTGCGGGAACTAGGGCAGCTCACCTCCTTGCTGGAAGTTACTCTAGTCTTTCATTCATGTCGTCTACCCTCTCAGCACTGTATGTGTGACTTTCCCTATGATTGGCTTCTTTATTCTCTAAAAAAAGAAAAGCCCCCCAAAATGGCAAGTATCTCAAAGAACTGGACATAATTAAACACCAAACACACTTTTTTGATGCTTTACAAAGCATATATTTCTTAATTTTTTTTTCTACATGATAATCTTTTTAAAGAGACATTATGAAAGTTTTTATTTAAAAAAATCTTTAAAATAGCCAGTTTATTTTAACCATTACCACTAAAATATTAGATTAGCCGACTGACACCTCAGCAATTTAGAGCCGATGCATCTATAAGCCTTTAGCCTTTTTTCCTGCGCTGTTCTGCGGCTGTGCCGTCAAACGCCCAAGTTGAATGGGTCCAACCTAGCAAATAATCAAAGCTTGTGTTCAACATGGATTTTGTGGATACTGAGAAGTGACAGGCATCCATCTCAACTTGACACCAATGGCAGCTCCAGGTAAGGGGAATAGATTTAAAAAAAGCTCCACTCATTAGAAAACTCCACGATGCCTCTTAAAATAATGTGTTAGCTAGATTCAAACCAACCAATACAATCATAGTGCAACAAATGTTTATTCTTAGATATTAAGCATTTTTTAGATATACTAAGAATGGACATTTAATACCATTAAAGCTAAAGGTAAACACACAGCCTTCTATGAGAAGTACACCTACTTCTTTTTCTCTAGTGTTTCTGGAAAAACATAATTATAATAAAACAGTAAACAAAGAGCTATGATATAATGCCAAAGTCAAAATTAAACTCCATATTATCTTGTAATGTTTTAAATTTTACTATATTTCAAGACATCTGCAACCTTACTTTTCTAAACTTAAGATGAAGCTGTTTTTGTTATAACTATTAAATCATAGAGCAAAGTAATTTAAACAAATTTTACAAAAGGACTGAATCCAAAACCTTCTTAGTGTTTGGAGAATCAATGTCACCTTCAGATTTTCTTTTTTCAGAATTCCCCGAAAAATAATAAACTCAGAGTTCAACAAATTTCCAGTCGAATCCAAAGGTATGCTTAGGATGTGCACAGATGAAAGCTGTAATTTGTTCACCTAATATATTGTTATATCTAAGGTTGCACTATGTGTGTCTGTCTCCCCACCACTCTGATATTCCTTTAATTTATACCAAGAGGCTAGCTTGTGCTGCTCTCTTCTTTAACCTCTCAGTATCATGAATGACTATGAAGATGATAAGCAGCAATTTTTTATCTTTTAATAAATTCAGCAGAGACGGGTAGAGTATTTTTACTCAAGTTTTAGAAGCAGTATTTCAAATCATTTTACTCTAGTAAAAGTAAAAATAGTAATCCAAGATATTACTAATATAGGAATAATAAAGTATTTGTTTAAAGTGCTGTTCAGGTACTAGAGTACCTCATCATTACATTTGATTTAATGTTTTAAAATTATATAATCAGAGAGGTATGTGCAAATTTTAGTGTTTTAAAGAACACAGGCAAAGGAAAAATTAAATATTTTCCATATAAACCAAATGAAACTGATAATCAATTATTTACTGTATACTTGCCTGAGCTTTAAATAACTCCTAAAAAGTTACTGGCAGTGAATAGAGCCAGACTTTACTTAAATAAGAGGAATCAAACATTTAATTACCCCATTATAAGGTGCTTGTTAATGGCCTTAAATAAACATATCAAAAACCAGGAGGGGGAAACCATCAAATAACTGAAACTAGATTCTGCAACTAAAAAAAATTGTTTTAATAAATAGAGGCGCATCTAAAAACAATCAGATATTATCAAAGTAATCTGTAACTCATTTATGAATATATATATACATTTGTTCACTATTTTTGCATGAACCTACATTTTAAAAGTATCATATTCCAGTTCCAAATTACCTTTTCTATTTGTCTTACTTAATATCATATTTCATATCTATCTATCTATCTATCTATCTATCTATCTATCTATCTATCTATCTATCTATCTATCTATCTATCTATCTATCTAATTTGGAACTGGAATATCATACTTTTAAAATGTAGGTTCATTTCTATGCAATCTGTTAATCCTTTAGAATGAAATTCGGCTTCCATAAGAGCAGAAATGGAAATTTCTAGACAAGGGCCTGTAATGGTGATATGCACTGGAACAGGTAGGTTGATGGGGGGTGGGGTTCATGTTAAGGGTTTGCTGGCTAATCAAACAAAAAAAACACGTTCACTAAACCAACTTTAGGTATGTTTAGCAATGTAGGCAGGTACCAAGTCCTTTTTGAATATGAAATCAGCAGCTACATAAAGAAGCCAGTTGAAGGAAGCAAGTAGTGCTTTAATAGTTTCTAGTAGATGGCCGTCTTCAGAACATATAGTTAATCAACATGAGCAGATAACATGACATTCTAAATCATCACTGACTAGAAACGTCACGCTGGACTTCAAGCAACCTTGATTCTTTGCTTTTCCACACTTCCTTCAGGCTCTGGGGCTTTGATTTCTAGATAAAATGTTAATTTTACTTTCATCCGAACAGAGGACTTTGTACCACTGATCAACACTCTTTCTCCTTAGTCCAGGTACATTTACTTTTTGACACCAGGAATGCAACATTTCAAACTTATATAGGATTGGTCTGTGTGTAAAGATTGTTGAAGGACTGACCCCAGCATTATCCTGTATTGATTTTGTTTGGCAGTGCTTTCAAGGATTCAGCCATTCCTGTTGCCAATGTACCTTTTCCCGCCACAATTTTTTATCAATATATGCTTGCATAAAGTATCTGTACAAATCCAGCCTCTTCAGAAATTACCTTTTATGTCTTACCCTCCTTATCAAGTGCGTCAATAACTGGCCTGTGGACATCTATAATACTGTTTCCTATGTTTGCAGCCTACTGACACAGACAGAAAAAGCATTTAGAGGCTCAGGAAACCTTTGCTGGTGTTCTGAGTCAAATAGCTGATTCGGACGTGATACCAATATCTTATTTGTTCACAATATTATATGTTTTAGATCATTTAGGATTTTCCTCAATGCCATAGTCTTTAAAATAACACGAAATAGGATGGGGGTGGGGTGGGGGGTTACAGGGGGGTTCCATACTGTTTTCATCAGTCATACGAAATATTGTATGCAAGTAAAGTGGTGTATAAATAAAAAAAAAAGTAAAATAATGTGACTATGTACATTTATTGATACTTGATATCTGATGATATCTTTGGCCAAACAATATTAAGATCATGTGTTTCCTGTTATCCCTTCTTCTTTATCCAGAAGATCCCCTTTTGGAGGCTAGGCCTTCCAGCTGAACACAGACACTGTGAGTCAATGCTCAACAATTTGTATTGTTTTTTTTATTCTTTTCTTGAATATACACAAGGTCCAGTGGCTTGTGTTTAACTGTGTCTCTTAACTGAGAGCAAAGTGTTGAGAAATTCTCAGTTTGACCTTTATCTACTCTTTTTCTTCCTGGAACAAAGCACTCATGACCCAATTTCACTCTGTTTAGTTCTGGTTCTAGTGGATGAAGCTTTGTCTGAGCAATTTGTGACAATAATTCTTTAAACTATTTTTTCAGGTACTCCTTCCTATTTCTACTTCCTTTACTCTCAGGCTCCAATTGGATGCAGAATATTATTATTCATACTGAGCCTTGTTCTGCACAAAGTTTCTTCCTGTAAAAAGGGAGTTGCCAGATGCCAGATTAACTATTTTAATTCAGTGAAAGTTCTCACCTGGAAGACATCGCTTGCATCACATGCCAACTTCCTTTTCTAGTATGAAATCTTGAAGGCTGCCTTTTCACATACTTAATTGCAAATATGACTTCAGTTTACAAAACCATCAGTAGTATTATCAATCGATCAGTAACTACCAAATCAATGCAGATATCATGTGAGCCACTTAAATATTGGTGTATTTTCTATTATGTATTTATGCTGTAGTTAGACAGTAACTCCTAAAAATGATAAATAACTAAAGTTGAACTGAAATGCATTTGAATTAACAGATATTTGTGTGGTCAAAATGCCTAAACTTTCAAACATCCCAGTCTGCAGATGCAGCCCTTTTGATTACCTTCATCAGCTTCATTTGTCCTGTTCCAGAATAATGGTTTCCTGCAAAGTCAACGACTCAAAGCAATCGCAATTCCACCATCTTTATGTCCTGACTTAGGAGGACAGTCACTAAGTCAATCATTTGATGCAATGAGCTGGGTTTCCTTAGTAAGATAACTTTTTGCCAATTTACATTACAAATTCATATTTTTTTTTTGTATGTTTATAAAACTGATTGAATGTTTTTGAATTGTATTCTGACTATGAAATCATAACTGTATTATAATTAATTGTATGATATGTTTTGAATTTGTATTTAATTGTTTTTTTTAATTGGATATAATTTGGGCCTGTTTGTCTTTTAAATGTGATGGCATTTATTGTGATTTGGCATTGCATTGATAAATGAGCTGACTTCAGTAAATAGCAGATCATTTACCGGTGTACTGTAGAACCTTCCTATGAAAAATAGACAATTTGACCAGACCCCAGATATGGTAATTATCTTTCCTCTTCTAATCGCTCATTTTGAAAGCCCTGTTGATAGCAGAGCTGTAAATGTTGTGTTTTAAATGCCTCCCCACCCCACCCCCACCTGTCAATATGTTGTTGGGAAGAAGACCATCCTCAGTGCTGCTGATGGATTCGCTCACACCTCTGAGAAGTAAACAGGCATTGATTCTGTCCCACTATCACCTCTAACTTGCTTCTAGCCTCCATCCAATAAGCTCTTTTATGACTAATCACACCCATTTACAGGAGTGATACAAGGCATTTTTTTTTTTTATTTCCAGGAGTGTGCCTCGAGCTCTCATACACACTGTGTCAGTATTGAAATGTTTCTGGGCTGTCACATCTCAACACTTCCTTAGTCCTAATGTGATCGATCTAACCAGCTTCAGAGCCATAACATGCTCTTTCAAAGCACTTTAACAGTAACATTTCAGGCCCGGTTGAATGGCGTATCCCCCAGGGCCATTAAATGAAAGCCTGGACCTGAAGCTGGTCCATCTCTGAGCTAACAGGCACGTTAATGACAGAAATTGTACATGTCAGTATTACCAGAGAGCCCAAGGATTAAATAATGTGCATGTAATACTGAGATCTGAGGTCTTGGCCTTGATGTGCACGGAACATTTGCAATATCACTTTAATGACGAAAGGAAAGAGCAAAGTCTGAGACTTTTGCCTCAGCAGACATGTCAGGTCCTTCATGAGAACCATCTTTAATTGCAACCAAAAATGTCTATTAGTGAAGTGTGCCTTAGGCTCATATGTTATATCCATTACTGCAGCCAAAAGTAGGTTGGTGTGGGTAGAAATGTTTTTAGGATAAAAAAAATCTTATCTTAAAAGTTTTTTTTAGGATTTTCTATTATCAAAAACTTTTTTTTAATCTAAAAACTATAGTAATCATTAAAAAAATACTGTTGCTTTTTTGTTAGCTTTTTTTTGAGGAATTTCCCATTATAGTCTTTATTTTATACATCAGCCAGCAAAACAAATCTGGATAAATTCCATGGGTTTAAATCAAATGCTCACTTAGATGCTGTTATTCAGCCTGTTAATGTGGACTAGCTGAAGCACATAATGTGGCAAAAGCACCAGTGCTGTCGGCAGATGGCCCACAGGGGAATGTTAGCCAGATTTAGGACTTATAAAGAACTGACACACACAAATAAATTTGGACAGTGTTGCTTTAACATCTGAGAACACTATTTAACTCATCCCATCTCGAGAAGTTTCACACTTCACACTTCATTAACCTCAGGGGCACAGATTCCCTTGGAAGTCAGGGAAGAGGGGAAAAAAGCTTGTCTATTTCTAAATAAATCGCCACCGAGCAGTAATCTCCCAATGACAACATTAACATGCAGACAGTACACCAGATAATAACTGATATTTTGTTTAGAGTGCGATTCAGCATGCTTCTTGTATGCACCTCCATGTCTCGATCACAAATTTCCATGTCTGCGCATAAACATATGCGATGTTTTAAATGATACTGTGAAAAGCAAGTTTTCACTAATCGCAAGAAACAGCATCTGTGGAGAAGCAAAGTTTTTGTCTCACCAGTCTAGACTCATTCAATTTACACCCCCTGCCTGCAGTTTAGCATGGAAACCATTAAATATATTTTGCACTGTGTTTACTGGTTTAGACCCAGCTTTCTGTCAGAGAATTGTGACCATGAATGGTTTTATGTTTTGATACCCAAATATGAGAGTGACATGTGCCGGCATAAAGTACAGCCTGATAGTTTCTCATTCCTTTTACTCTGTTTCTGTTTTCACCTGTAAAATCCTTATTTTAAACAACAATAATTAATCAAATTGTTTATTTATTTCTTTAACATATATATGTGCTTCTGTTTTTGCTCTTGGTTATAAAACTAGTAGTAGAATAAAACATTTTCTGTGCTTATGAGTCAAATTCTGATTTGTTAAAAAATGTAGAGCATAGAAAAAAACAACAACTTTACAATCTTGACCTTATGTAATATAAGTATTGGATTATAGAGGTTCAACCAAAATACTACACATACCTCTATATTACAATCTCACCAACGGAATATGAACCCATTTATGAGGTGGGTACATGCACAGAAGAAATCAGTGAATAGATGTGCCAAAGCTTTGTTAACCTTAATAAACACAAAACTGAGCTAATGATTTTAAATTAAAGGAACAGCTTCAGTTAAGCTAGAAACCACTGATCAGGCTTGAAACGCGGATGTAGAGATGAACTAAGACCTTAACCTTCAGAGCCCCATAAAGGCAGTAACAATGAGTAATGTCCCAGCAGAATCTTAAAAACTCATCCGAGCATTGATATTTTGTGGACCTGATCTTGTCTTCACAGGTCAAATAAAATGAGCAGAAGCAAGAACATTGTTAGGTTATGGGATATTATTTTATATTTTAGGTCTCTTTACCAATGTAAACAAACTCATCTGATAGATAGATAGATAGATAGATAG